>NC_133865.1:12508877-12526922 GCF_044706935.1 Curcuma longa
AGGAAAGGCACTGAGGTGTGGGACTGATCGGTTGCGTCCAAGGAAGCCGGCGTATGAAGAGGATGAGGGGATTCGTTCCTGATGCTGCCGGAGAAGAAGAAGAACACCAAAGCTTGGATTTGGTTTGTGGAAATTGAGGAGCCTTCCCTTTTCCTGGTGATTGTTCCTCCGACAGAAGCAGCAACCTCTGCCGTCGGAGCCGGATTCGAGGCACGCTTCAACAGGTATGAATCAACAGTTTTTGCTCAAAATCGCATCATGTCATACAAAAAATACAAAAAGTAGATCTCCGAGTAAAAGAGTAGAAATATGCAATATAAAAGAATAAGGTGTGACAAAGTGTAGCATATGCAATAAATCACAAGTAGATGAGCGTTAAAACAATGCTAGAAATACTATATGATCTACGCTCATCAGTAATGCATCATTGCTACCTAAGTGATGAGAATATCAGGATCCAACCTAACATTTCTGTATCTATTATCTTGTATAACTTGGTCCTTTTATCCTATTGATCCATGAGGCATAGATCGTGTCATCCCCTTATCAATCTTTGTGTTTCTTGATCTCCAAGTAGACTCACTTAATCAAATGACTTCAATATCTCATATTGACTTATTTGAACATGACCATACATTTTAGTAGTTCTACTTAATCAAGGGGCCCATAGATATCACTTCCGTCATATGGAAGAGATAGATCTCATATATATTTCCGCATTTAGTGCATCTAGTGATCAACTTTATAGTCCACCTTATTATATGTGACATTTGCCGATACTAAAGTACACAATTCCTTATTTAGGGAACCGTAGTAATTTCAGGTCTAAGGACATTTATACTAATAGTCACTATGAGAATATTTATGATACTCATATAATGTTCTATGAAATATTCTCATGACAGATCAATTCAGTACATATTCTCTAATATATACCTATATGTCAATTTGATATCTTATATCCATAACTTGTGAGATTAAGTCATCAATTGACCTATATGCTAGTCTCAACGCATTAATATTTTTCTTGTATATTAAAACTTGATCAGGAATAGTTAAGAGTAGTGTTCTATATATATCTACAGTCTCTCACTATCAATTCAACCAATTGATATGTTGTAAACTAAAATGTATTACCCTAGGACATTATTATACTTATTTATCTAGCACAGATCTGAAGTAAATATAATAACCATAAACTTTACCTTTTATTAATGAAATATGATACATAAGTTTTCTTGTCAATCATCTCATAATTGATTCTAAGGCCTAACACTAATAGTTAATACACTTTTTCTTGGATTATTGGGACACACAGTTCAGCTGCCGAGTGATGCGTGGGTGTGTTGTTGGGATATATTTTATTTATGTATTTTAATCCCTTTATTTATTTGTCACTTACACCCATCAAAATTAAATATTTATTTATTTACCAAACCTCTTATTATCGCCTTAAGTAGTATAGGGAGGTCCGGGTCGTCTCTCTCGGACTCAATGACAGGATGTTATTCTAGACATAATGTACAAAGTCTTATTGAGTTTTATTCATTTATATTTACAAATTCCATTTATTGATAATCAAATCCTATATTACATAGCATACAACAACATACATCATGCATTCCTCAATCAACATTCAACTCACATTCTAAACAAACACCACACAAAGTCAACATAAAACCTTACAAACCCAACTTCCATGACCAAGTTCATTCTCTACCAAAAGCACAAGTTCAACATTTAGCATGCTCTTTACAATGTTTACAACCAAACCTTCATGATACAGATTCAATTCATTGAATTCCATGGCTCAAGTCAACAAAACAATTACAAATGTGATACCACTCTTACCCAAACACTGACTTCATATCATTTAACCCAAAGGGATCATGTAATACACTTAAATTCAGTTCAATCCTAAACATTTGATGCAACAGCTTATTGGGTTAACCCAGTGTTCCAATTCAACCATCAAACAGAACAACAACTTGATTCAACACCATACAATATGCTAGCATTAACATCATGCCTCAACAACCATTCAAATCAAATCAAGAACAGAATAAATACCAAACCACAGAGAATTGGATTTTCCTTTATTCATGATAACCAAATAACACAACCAAGAAATTCAAAAGCTAGGTTAGACATTAGGGTTAAAATTAGAGTTAAGGTTAGGATTAACAGAATTAGGAATTAGCCATTAGCAATTAGCATTAGAGTTAGAAAATATTTACAGTGGGTTAAAGTCAAAACACAATTAGGGTTAATCTCAATCTATTTACAAGGTAAAAAGGGGGGTTTTGATTTAGCAAAGAAATAGAACAGAACAAAATGAAAACTAGATTAGGATTTCCCTCAATGGCGCTGGCATCCACTGAGGACAAGGGAAACAGGGAAGGGACGGTAGAAAGATGGTTCCCGGCCAGCACAGAACCACAGCTGCTTCAATCAACCGAGGTCACACCAAAGGTGAAGCGGCTCGCACCGGGGCAGAACTGTTAGGTCTAAAGAATGTTCACATCTCCACAATGGCATGATATTGTCCACTTTGGGCCTAAGCCCTCATGGTTTTGTTCTTGGGCTGTCCCCAAAAGGCCTCATGCCAATGGAGATACTTTCCATCCTTTTAAACCTATGATCTTTTCCATGTGTTTTAGATGTGGGACTATGTTTGCACCCTTGCAACCCAATAATCTCCCCCTCAAACAAAGGACCACTGGAAGCTCCGCTACCATTTCTCATGGTCCGGCTGCCATTTCTCATGGTCCGGCTACCATTTCTCATGGTCCGGCTGCCATGTCCTCATGGTCCGGCTGCCATGTCCCTCATGGTCTGAGCCTCCCCTACTTCCTTTGTTTTCCTCGAGGGTCCACACATGGTTAGATCTGGATCATGGCTCATCCGGCGGTTAGTCCGGTGAAGAGCGGCCTCGCTCTGATACTAATTGTTAGGTCTAAAGAATGTCCACATCTCCACAATGACATGATATTGTCCACTTTAGGCCTAAGCCCTCATGGTTTTGTTCTTGGGCTCTCCCCAAAAGGCCTCATGTCAATGAAGATACTTTCCATTTTTTTAAACCCATGATCTTTCCCATGTGTTTTAGATGTGGCACTATGTTTGCACCCTTGCAACCCAACAAGAACACCACGGTGGAGAATGAACGAAGGAAGCATGGGTCGGGATTCCTATTCCTCTGCCCTCTGTTCAGCTGCAACCACAGACCAATCATCAGACAAAAGAAATATAAACCCTTACCTTACGTTCTTCGGAGGATGGAAGATGATCAGAACAGAGGAGAGCCTTTCCCCGTGTTCGTAACCACGTCGACGAAGTCAGATCTGCTCAGAACCGGGGGATACGGGAGGGATAGAGAGCTTGGCGTTCGCAACCACGTCGTCTAGCGTCTCTATTGTGTGGAAGGAACGTCGGTCGCCAGTCACCGGAGCTGGCCACTCCCAGTAACTTCCCGCAGCAGACGGGGACAGGGAGACTCGCCTTCGCAACCACGTCCGCAAGGTCTCCTTCGGATCTTCGGTGCTCGTCGATGGACTGTCGCCGCCGTCGAACTGTGCTGTTCGGGGAAGAGGAAAGACCGCGACGGCGGGAGCTCGTAGACGCCGCCGCGATGAGATGATGATGAGAAGAAACCTAATTTGCGCGAGCTCCCCGACGACGTTAATCGATTCCTGCTTTTAATCCTTCCACTGAACCGTGGCTCTGAATCGGTGAAATCAAACCGGTGGAATTGAAATGTTGGATCAGGCATGATTTGAACCAGCAATGGATTTGGGTTGAGCTTTTGATTGTGGGTTGGCTTTAAGTGGGCTTAGCTTTGGTTTGGATTAAATCTGAGCTTGACTTGAGTTTGCTAAGCTGAATTAAATTAAGCTGATTGAACCAATTGAGAAGTGGACTGGCTTTGCTGGTAGTGGGCTAAGTTGAGGCTTGAATTGGGCTCAAATTAAATTAAAACTAGAATTAACCCATTGAGCCAGATTTGAATCCACTTTGAACCCAAACTGATTTTCCTCTGATTTTTTGACCTGGTTGAGCCACATATGAATCTGATTTGAATCCGGACTCGAACCAAATTGATTTGTCTCGCAATTTAGCCCTCCAATTAAGCATTCTCTTCATTCTAATTCCTGCAAAAATTAAAGACCACAAAATTAATATCCAAAATCATCCAAAAAAATCATAAAAAATTAGAATGAATACATAATTTCATCCAAGACAAGAATTAAGCTCAACAAACCCAAATATGACATGAAATGCGATCAAGAAAGTCCAAAATAAGTCCTAATTAACCCTATCATCAATGAATTATCACCGAGACAAATCAAATTGTCGCTCTCCTTGGGGGTAGAGCTTAAGCGACGAATCACTCTAGCCATGTTCACTGTAGTGGACACCCCTTTATCCTACAACATCATAATGGGTTGGTCGACACTTACTTCTCTATAAGCCGCGGACTCCCCTTATAACCAAAAGATTAAATTTCCAGTAGGGAACAGAGTTGGGGAGGTCTGAGGAGATCAACAAGCAACCCAAAAATATTCTGTGTAAATGATTCAAACTGACTAGAAAAGAGTAAATGACAAGGCAAGAATAGATCAACAAGATCAGCATATGGATGAGATATACACCATCCATGGGGGAGAACACTCCCTTATAGCCGCACAAGAATATGGACCACCTACATTTCCAAGAATCTCTCACCTAAGCAGAGAGAGCCTTTGATCAATTGTTTGGTGGGGAATCAAGACATCTTTTTTTGGCCCCCAAAAGATTTAATAGGAGTTTGCCCAGGGGTAATGGAACATCATCTACATGTCAAGTGGGGCACTCGCCCGGCCAAATAGAAAAGATGCCACTTCAGCCTGGAAAAAATAAGGTCATACGTGAAGAGGTGCAAAAACTGTTGGAAGCGGGACATATAAGGGAGGTATAGTACCCAACCTGGATGTCAAACATGGTATTAGTACCTAAGCCATCGGGGAAATGATGCATGAATGTTGACTTCCAAGATCCAAATAAGGCTTGCTCCAAAGACTGTTATCCCTTGTCGCATATCGACTAGTTGGTAAACTCTACTATAGTTCATCAGTTTATATCTATGATGGATGCCTACTAGGGGTATCATTAAATCCTCTTAGCTAAAGCTGATCAGAGCAAGGTTAGCTTCGTCACAACAAAATATACCTTTTGTTATGTTGTTATGTCATTCAGACTGAATAATGTTGGAGCCACATATTAAAGACTTATGGGCCGAGTCTTTACTGAGCAGTTGGGGTGCAACATGAAAGTATATGTTGATGATATCCTCATTAAATCTTTGTTGGCTAAGGACTTGGTGCCCGACCTAGAAGAGACTTTCACGACTTTGTGAAAATATCAAATGAAGCTCAACCTGTAGAAGTGCACATTCGAGGTAAAGAAAGGATCACTCCTAGGGTATACGGTGGCCTAGCAGGGCATGTAAGCCAACTCAGAAAAAGATTGAAGCTATCCAATAGATGCATCCCCTAAGGAATTTACACGAAGTTCAAAGATTGGTCAGGCATATTACAACTCTTTCCCTCTTTATATCTGGTTCAATTGATAGAAGCCTCTCTTTCTTCAATATTCTCAGAAGAGCCATGCAGTTTCAGTGAGATGAGAATTGCGACAAAGAATTCAAGGAGTTAAAAGATTATTTGGCCAAGCTGTCAATTTTGGCCAAACCTTGACCAGGCAAGGAGCTATTAGTGTATTTGGTAGTATCAGATATAGCTGTTAGTGTCGTGCTAGTATGACATACATCAAAAACACATCCTCTCAAAATCTATTCTCGTCTTCTATTTCAAACTTCTAATCATTTCAATGAAGGTTTCATACCTTTAAGGAGGACCTCCCCTCAAGGCATGCTCCAACTTCAATCATTGCACTAACAATGATTTGGAGTTCCTAAACCTTTAAAAAGATTCAAAATCTAAGTCATGAGGTTAACGATTCAATCTTGAAACCAAACCTCCCCTCAAATCCACATTATTCTCCTTTTAACATCTCTTTCTTATTTTTATCAAGAAAATCACCTTTGAATGCTTATTCAGGCATATCAGAGGGTTAGAGATAGTTAAAATACCTAGGAGTGAATTTAATTAACTAAAATAACCTATTTTAGCCAAAACTCAATGCAACAATCGATTGTTAACTGACAATAGTTGATTGCTGGACTAAAAACATGCATTTTAATTTTCAAACCAAATTTCAAAAATACATAAGTTATTCTACAATTTATGAAAAATCATAAAATTTTATATAGACAATACTTATGTCAAATACTATTAGGGGAAAATAAATTTTTTTTGAAAATATATCTTATTTTTAAAGAATGATATAAAGTTAGAAACCATTAGAAAATTTTAATATTTCACTTTAACTTTGTATCAACCTAATCAATTGTGATTTCTATCAATAGATAGAGTTCACCAAGGTTTTCCAAAATACTTTTGAAATGATTTTTAAATCTAATTTCTAACTATGATTTATGAGCTAAATGCACATAACTTGCATATTAGCTTTCCCCATGATTGTTCATGCAAAATCCATTTGAATTTGATTAAACTAAAGCTCATTTTCATACATCAAATTTGCATCTTGAACTTAGTTCATTATCCTAACATCTCACTTGTATCTAATGTATTTTAATACATATACAAGAAATCCTATATTCTTCGTGAGATGTATAAATTGGTTGTTTCTAAACTAAGAGATCATGCATTTCTATCTAGGTATTCTATATTTGATCATCCTTTCTAGCTAATGTTATTGTCCTTAATTACAAGGAATTTAGATTTATGCATATACATGAGTACATATATGAAATGCATAACTTCAAAAAGAAATCTATCAAAATTTAGTGATGTATGTATGACATGACATGTGTCAAATATCATGGCAAGATGTAATATTTATGTATGTCATGATATCATGGCATGTGATATGACACACAAAGCATAACAATTACGAAATGTTAACAAAAATACCTAGACTTCCAATCTAAGTGTTATCACTTAATCTTTATGCCAAATATACAATTTGACATAAGTGGTCTATCTCTCTCAAATGCGCCAAAAATCTCAACTTGGCATACTTTTGAATTTACCCATATCATGCCAATTTTGATCAAACCCAAGAACTCAATTTTCATTGGCATACTAGAAAATCCTCAATGATTAAATTAGAATTTCATTTTCAAGGTATCACTATACTTCAAAAATATCCTAAAATACCATCTTTATCATCGTTGGGTTAACTACCTTTCTAATTAAGGTTGGCACACCCTAAACCCATCTAGTGTGAAGATGTCATACTCTTAGGAACTCAATACCTATTGAAGCTCTTGGATTTACTAGGTATTCACTAAGAATAAAATTTTTAGATACTTTGCTAATGACTTTTCTAGACTTCTTAAAAGCCTTAGTCATTATTGTCTCATCAATGTCAACTCTAGGGATGACTTCCCTTGAAATCTTGACTTGACTCCTAGATCTAGGGTTAGTTCTAAAATTATATAAAACTTTATGGTATGAGGGCACATTATCCTTGGACTTAGGTTTGTATCCCAAACCTTTCATGCCTGTGTAGGTAGTACCAATAATCGAACTTATATTTTAATATTTTAACAAAGGGTTTAAAGTTAGACATCGTATCTTTGATATGAGAGTTAAGTGTGTTGATCACTTAACATTGGAAGTCCTAATGGGTTAGGAAGACCAAACATCCAAAGTCTTAGTGCATCAAAAGGACTAAACACTGGCAGAAGACAAGATGAGTTGATTTAGTATAGCATACTTGATTAGTTAGTTGGACTAGACATCAAGATAGAAAAATCCTAGTGGGTCGATCAAACACTAAAAAAAGAAGTCCAAACAGGTTAGCTAGACCAGATGTTTGGCGAGTATGTTAAGGTAAGTCTTTGAGAGGTCTTTCTAATGAAAGACGGTAAGGACATGCCCAGTTGGGACAAATCTTAGGCGCTGATCCGACTAAAGAAATCAACGGAGGTTTCTAAGTCTAGATCAGATGGTCTTAACTATCAAAGACATTCATGCATACATATATGTTGCTAACGTTATTTTACAGGATTACTCTTATATTATTGTGCTAATTTTATTTTGTATTAAATAAAGTTTTTAAGGTTCAATCGATCGAATATAGGAGGATAAGCACAAATCAAATTAGATCCAAGCCTAAAAGGAAAACACGGTTGGTTGACTGATCATCAGGATTAGTTGACCAAACTTAAATGGAAAGTAGGGATCAAATAAGACGAGATCAAGTTACAAAGGAAAGCTAGAGGATCAATCGACTGACCAAGGGGGTCGGTTGGTCAATCGATCAAGCCAATTTTACGAAATTTAATCTTATCGAGCTACACCATAAAGGAAAGAAATAGGGAGTTAGTTGACTGATAAGGGTTCAGTCGACCAATAACCCTCAAAATCAAGCACAGATACAATGGGATTTGATAGAGATTAGTCGATCGAACGTAAGTCGTAGGTCTGATCGACTAAACATAAGCTATAAAAGAAGCTCAACTCCCGAGGCTTTATCATCAATTTCTCTACGATCCATCTTCTTCCTCTCTCCTCTGCTCGTGCAAGTACCGTCGTTGATATGTTGAGAGGCTCTTCAACATCCTACGATCCAACTCTATTTCTTGTTGTCAGAAATTTTAATACTTGCATTTGATTTACGAGAAAGTAGTGTGTTATTTTATCATTTTATATTTGTGTGAGTTTTCTCCACTAAAATTTTTTTTGAAGGAGAACATTTAGTGAATTCCCTGCATGAAAACGATCTAAGGGATCCTAGACCTTGAAGTAGCAGTCGTTAGACTGTGAACCAAGTAACCATCTGAGTTTTTATACTTTATTTTCCGCTGTACTTTATATTATTTTGAAAAGAATAGTTTTTACGAGTGATAATCATCCCCTCTATCTCCTTCTCGGTCCTACAATTGGTATCAAAACTTGGACTCTCTGAATTAGCTTTACAACATTCAAGTTATTTTTTAAAAATCTATGATTTTCTTTTAAAATTTTATTCCTATTGCATCACTTACCAAGACCCTAAAAAGTCTTGAAATTTTAAGACAATTCCTTGCAAGATATTATGTCTCAACAAGAAGGATTCAATATTGCACACCCACCTCTTTTCAACGGCAATAATTTTAAACAACAGAAGAGTTAGAGGGAACAATTTCTAAAGATGGAAATCTATATATGGATCATCATCAAGAAAGATTTTATGCTACCGGTTGACGAATTCAGAGAACCTCTAGATACAAAAATGTGGATCTCTGACTTCAAAAGAATGGCTCAAGATAATGATGCTCGGGCTACATACACCATCCAATGTGGATTAATAAATGAAGAGCTCAATCTAGTCAGATTCTTCAACAATGTTAGGGGCTTTGGGACAATTTGGCTGAACTCCACAAGAAAACCGATGAGTCTAAGGTAACAAAAAGAGATCCATTTTTGAATAATTTGTCTAACTATCAAATGTAGAATAAAGAATCAAAGTCGAAATCGGACTACGAAGAAACAGACCAAACAAATTTCATGACTGTAATGGCAAAAGCGGATATAGTAATAACCGAGTCTAAGTCAAGCCATGGATTTGTATCCTGTTTAGACAATCAAGAAGAAGAGGTAACATCTATCGTAATAGAAAAACTTTAATGCTATCGTAACTTACTTAACTAGGAAATTAACGAAGTCCAAGGATCAGGTCAAGTCACTCCTTGATAGGCTCCCGCAAGTATACGGTTGTCGTGATAAAAGTCGAACCACAGGGACTGTGTATTAGCTATAGTGATGTCACTGAGATAGTTGTCTAGACTCTAAAGGAAACGGTTGGGTTGAGGATTGTTGGTTGTGTATGGTGAAGAAAGAGAGAGATTGACTTGAGGTTTATGGGTGAGATGGATAAGTTTAGGATTTCAGTTTCACAGCAATGCTAAGTGAAGTCCCTAATTCATGTTCATTCCCTTACTCTCAATGTTCACCACCTTGTAAAGATTCTAACCAAAATACCAACTCGACCTCGTCAGGCTTTGTTGGCATAAATCACTGGTGTTCTAATGTTACTTATGTTGGTTTGAGATGATTCTAGATAGCCTGGTTCAAGACTCTTCTCCTGTCACGAGGCGCCCCAGAATACTACTAGATTCCTACCCCTGTCACAAGGTATCCCTTTAGAGACCTCTCGGTTTGAGAGGATTCTAGATAGCCTGGTTCAAGGCTTTCTTGTGTCATACAGGCGCCCCAGAATACTACTAGATTTACCCCTGTCACAGGGTATCCCTTTAGAGACCTCTCCCCAACAATTAGTAACCGTTAGTTATCCCTTATGGGGGTTTACCACTATGTAGGAATCACCTCGGAAGGTCCGGTTAAGACTCTCCTCCTGTCACAAGGCGTCCCGGGTATACGATCCTAGGATCTTCCCACATATTGATCTACCCCTCATAATCATGCATATGCACTCACTCAGACATTTCAACAAACACATTCAAGGCACAATACACATGAAACAAAGGTAAACATCTCATTGAATAGGGAAAATGACATAAACTAGTTCATACATCACCATCATTACATAGATGTTCATCCTACATCCTAAACTCAAGGATCTACTCCATTACAAGAAGATTACAACAAGTATGCATAATAAACGTCATCCACCAAAGAGGGGAAGACTTATCTTTGAAGCGTGAGCATCCTCTTGAAGATCTTCTTGCTCCGGTGTAGGATGGATCGGTGGAGATGAATGGCGAGGTGGACCGGCGAAGGATGGAGCGTTTAGGGCCTCCCCTAGAGAGGGGGAGGCGCCGCCGCCAAGCCAAGACCAAGGGTTTTGGAGAATGACCCAAGATAACCCAAGATTGGGTTTGTTTCCACCTTTTATACTCACCCAAAACTGCCCAGATTGTCCCTGGTTTACAAGGCTCCGCCTCAATGGGTTTTTCACCTAGTAAACCCGGTTTTCTTCAATTGGACCCTGAACCAAAGTTGTAGAGCATTGAATTATCTTCAATTTGGGTGGTGGACCGACCCATAACTCCATCTGAGCCGAAAGTTATGTTGGTTCGAAGTTTGGTCTGCAGTTTGGGCAGAGCACCCAGCGTGGCCGCGATCAGGAGGCACGGCCGTGCCATTTAGCACGGCCTAGAGCAGTCATCGTTCTGTTCACCCTGAAGCAAAGTTGTAGATCTTGAAGTTAGCTCCATTTTGAGGGGTGGCACGGCCCGTGGTTCAATCGGAGCTGAAAGTTATGCCCATTTTACTTTAAGTCTGCAGAACTGTCCAGATTGATAGGTAGACACGCCCGTGTACTTTCCGTCACACGGCCGTGCCTAGGAGGCACGGCCATGTGCAGCCGCTGCTCTGTTGCTAGGCACGCCCGTGCCTATGAGGCACGGTCTCACAAGGTTGCGGCTCTGTTGGAAGGCACGCCCGTGCCTGTGAGGCACGGTCTCACAGGGTCGCGTCTCTGTTGAGGCACGGCGTGCCTGTGAGGCACGGCCAAAGCTGGATCAGCCTGAAGAAGTGGGCACGGCCGTGCCTGATAGGCACGACCCTTGCTGTCGTCTCTCTGTTGGAGGGACACGGCCGTGTCTCCTTGTATTACATGGCCGTGTCTAAGGGTATATGAGGCACGGCCGTGCCTGGTAGGCACGGCCGTGTTCTGCCTTGTTTCTTCTTCTCCTCCATTTCTTCGTGTTTGCTACATAAGAGACTCACCCGTGACAGCGAGCACGGCCAGTGTGAGCCTCTTTTCTCCACTATTTGCTCCACCATCAATAATGCATCATTTTGCTCTAAATCACATCCTGTTAAGCAAAATATACAAAAAAGCAGATCTCCGAGCAAAAGAGTAGAAATATGCAATTATAAAAGAATAAGGTGTGACAAAGTGTAGCATATGCAATGAATCACAAGTAGATGAGCGTTAAAACAAGGCTAGAAATACTATATGATCTACGCTCATCATTTTGGCCAAGATATTCCATAGTCAACCAAAATCAGATACCTTGTTATTCATGCTCTGCAGGATCGTAATCAAAACTGGTCGCTAATTAACTGAGAGTTGGAGTAAATTATATCGATACAAGGAATGAAATGGATTTCACACACCCTCATCATATTCACGAACTGGCTCAGCTACCAAATGCCTGGTCTCCGACGCTACACATGCATTTGCCTTCAAACTCCTCCTCGACATGACACACATGGAATGGAATGGGCTTTGCTGACCAAGTCCCCGCTTAACTAAATACGTGTTAGAATTCAAACCTTGGACCTGACCACAAATAAATTGCATCAAATCTTTGAACTGGAAATCTTGTCATTTCTTGTTCAAAGAAGAAAAATATAACGAAGCGCGACCACGCGCGCAACTGCATGGTGGTAATTCGATGAAAGCTAGCGTGGGTTGACGGAAACAAAAAAAAAAGCTTTTACTTGTTCCAAGTCCTGCTCTA
This sequence comes from Curcuma longa, assembly GCF_044706935.1. NCBI lineage: Eukaryota > Viridiplantae > Streptophyta > Magnoliopsida > Zingiberales > Zingiberaceae > Curcuma > Curcuma longa. The sequence goes on from NC_133865.1 coordinate 12,521,419, forward strand.
TCAGGTACGTAAGACAGACGACTCCCGTCAAAGTGTGACAAATTCAACTCAAAATTTCAAACACGACATGCACATCAACAACGATCGAGCTCCTCTCCCTCTATAAATATCCATCCATTCATCATCAAATCAAACATTTCCTGTAACTTGCTTGCGATATCCTGTTCGAAACAAACAAATTAAAAAGGCAGCCAGCCATGCAGTGGTATTCAGTGAGGAGAAAGATAGGGGTGGTTGTTGCAGTGATGCTGCTGGTGATGAGCTGCGTGACGATGAGTAGCCAGCCAGTTTGTGCTGCGAGGCCGTTGGGGATGGACATAACCGACGGGCTCATCTTTCAGGTTCTGCCGCAGGGTCCTGTCACAGGCTCTGGCCCATCTCGCTGCACCAATGGCTCAGCTATGAAAGGCGGCCACTGTCCAAAAAATTAAATATATTTATGTATCGCTAGCTTAATTAATTCGCAAGTGTTGCTATTCATTTTAGAAAATTGTTGGGAGAGTTCTTTTTTGTTTGGTTTGGTGTGGATGAATTCCTGTGCTGATCCCTTGTAACTGTGCATTTATTGGGGTGCAATAAATTGAATTCTTTTGTTGAATAAATTAAGCGAGTGACTTGTCTGTATCACTTTTGGAGCCAGATTTTCCTCGATCGAACCAAAGCTGGACGTGCTCTTGTGAATTTTAAGAAAGACAACATCACTTTCATTAATGCCACTCAGCCCCTCAAGAAAACACTTTAATATGATATAAACTTTATGAAATATATGAAAAAGTCTGACGCGATTGAAGTGAACCCGTATAATTATTCAAACAAATAAAAAAATACGTACCTGTAGAACCCAAATAAATAAAGACACTTTATAAATTTAAATTAAAATACTAATTAAAATTAATAGTTAATAAAGAAACATATTAAAAGCTAGTTTGCCAAGTGATCTGGTCATGAATCTCAATCTCGATCCCCGAGAATAATGTTATTGAACTTAATTAACATTTCAAACCTCTATGACGTAACGTAGAATCTACGCGAGGGAGGAATATCATATATAATTTTATGAATTGATAATATCATAATTAAATAAATAAATAATCAAAATATACAACGAAAACAAGATTAACTACTCAAGCAACAATAAACTAAATCAAATATGCGCATTTGATAATTAACTTAACTCAACAAGACAATTTTCTTAACCCAAACTAAGCAGGCAAGATCAAACTTAACTAATATTTATAATACTTGACCTAATTAATATTACAAGACTCAAGTTAATAAAATTAACGATCTTCTTTTTAGAAAATTTTTAGAGGTGGAAAAATTCTTTAACATGAATCAAGATTGAACAATAATATAGAAAATATATGACAACGCAAAAATAATAGAAATTACAAGCCTAGTTGCTAGTTGATCGTTGAAACACACAAACACAACGTGTCAACACACAAATGAAAGAAGATGAGCACTTAGGAGAAGTATTCAAATTCGAAGTAGTGAATGATGAGCAATAATTGCCTTGAGCTTCCTTTTATAGAGCCTAATCGAATATTGACTGACACTCTACCCATTGGCTGAAAACTTTTTCGATCTCCTAAAATATATTGATTCAGTTGCAAAATTGATCTACTTTGACATTAAATTAGGATGGCTTCGTGGACTTTGATTGTCTAGACTCTCTCTAGGAGCTTGAAGCTTTATCAAATGCCTATATTTTATTATGAAGGTAAATATATATTATCAAGTGTATGAAACATACATGTGCCAAAGATAGCTGGTCATATCTGATGAAGTATTAGACCTGGGTAGTTATCCAAGGGATATGGTGTCATATACATGTGTTTGTACTCTTATGGATACCATCCTCTTAGTCAAACTATCAACATCAAACATACAAACATACAACCATACAAATTAAACATGACTTAGCTTCTTGCCTATCATAAGTCATATATGAATGAGTGACAATGTAAGATGTTGAATCCATCTCCACCTGCTAGTGTTCGTGATGGCTCTGGACATCTCACATAATATCCATTCAGTTGCTAGTCAAAGCTAATCCACCAAGGTGTAGTCCATCACCCCCTGTTCGTGCTACCGTGATGACTCCAGACATCTTGTATAACATCCATCCAATCACTAGTCAGTGTTAATCCACTAGAGCGTAGCCATATCCGCATCTCTATATCCTTGCATCCGTTCCCCTAGAGATGATGAGTTACCATGTCTCCTCTATCCCCCAAAATTTGTCCTGTCTATCCTCTTCTACAAATACCATGACATGACCTCCATACGATCATCACTCCCTCTAATACACAGTCTCCTATTGTGGTGCCATGGAAGTGACTCTAGACCCCTCCTACGGTGCATGTAGACTCCCTCTAACCTACTAGTAGCGTAGATCCACTAATGCATAGTCATGTATCCAATAGTCTCTTTCTGATCTCCGCTCATCACCATATGATCACCATCCGCCCCATCTCCAACCTAAACCTATCCTCTCCAATCCTCCTTTAGAAATGCCTAATTAACCCATATTCACTTTTTCCTAAAATAAAATGTATACCACAAAAAGTATATTATATGGATGGAGGATCCAAATGCACAATGTGACCTGAGATGGCTTCTCATATCTGATGATATAACTGATTTGAGTGACCATCTAACATCCTATCTACCAACACTAGGCTACATGCTATGTCAAACTGTCAAAGTGCCAAAATGTATATAAATAAGATTATGTATGCATGACGTCCTTGTCAGACCATATGGTGTAGACACTCTGGAAAGACTCTAAGGGAAAGAAATATCAAGAGCTAGTTGTGGCCTGGGGTAGCTACTCATGACTAATGAAATATCCAATCTAAGCATGTGTCCAAGGCCCTATGTATTGTGCTAGAGACTAGCATGATATCAAAATGCAAACTCCCAAGACTCTGGAGTTGATCCATGATATCAACTTTCATCTCAAAACTCTCAAAAAGATCTTGAGTAGATGTCTCAAGTCTTTAAAAGATTGTTTTACTAGGGATATGTACTCATGACTTATAGAGTATCATATCTAAGTACACATCCAAGGTTCTATAGACATCAAGGTCTCCCGGTTGCCCAGATCTGAGTACCACATCCAATGTCTATCTTGACCGTCTCCTCTAGAACGTTGGGTCACACCTTCTTTACTCGCTCAAACATCAAGGTCGCTCGCACCTCGCTCTGGTCTCCTAGAAGTTCTTGACTTGGTCAACCAAAACTTATCTCCACTTGATCTCTTGTACTCCATCTGGTCACCTAGAACACCAAGTAACTTCCTGCGATACAAAGTTAGTGCATAAAAATATTAACACAAATTGAAGGATTCAAATAACACTTGTTGCTCGAAACTCAACATACCTTTCTGGTACCTTTGGCACTTTACCTTTGCTAAGTGTTCAATGTTGGTACAGGGAGTACCAGATAATCGAACAGATATTTTGATCATGATAAAAGGTTTAAGTTAAGGTTATGTTGTATTCTAACAAGCTGAGTTGAGTGTGCAGGTTGCACAATTAAAGTCCTAGTTGGGGCTAGGTAAAGAAGCCCTAGTATATTGGACCGAACAAGGAAGTCATAGTCAGGTGAACCGGACATGAAGACTTAACAGATCAAAGCACCAGATAGAAAGTCTAGGTGGATCAATGGATCGGACGTCTAGAGGATCGATGGATCAGCGACGACTAGACATCGAAGGAAAGTCCTAGGGGCCGAGAATCGAATGCTGAGAAAAAGTCCAACTAGGTCTGGAGGATTAGATGGTTGGCAAAAGGTAAATTATCTTGAGAGAAGTAGGCGAGAATGAGTTTCCTTGAAGGGAACAGTAGGCGTCAGTTTGACCTAGAGTTTCACTAGAAACATAAAAGTCAAGACTAGACAGTTGTAAAGCTATATAATTTCCTATAAAATATATTGTGCTAAATCTGTATTGTAAGAAATTAAGAGATCGGAACTCCGGGTTTTGGGTGCCCCTATGGATCTGAGCGATTGGATGGTCTAGGCTCCCAGAAGGGATCCCAGCACCCGAATGTCAGCTCTTCAGGCTAGTGAAGTGGATGAGGTAGCAAGTCAGGATTGGCCAAGGACACCCCAACTTCTAAATGCTCGGAAGCTCTAGGCTCCTGGAGAAGGATAAGGTGGTGGAGTTAAAGCTGATTTGGCAATCTCCACGTCAACATTCCACGTGCCTGGAAGGGATACAAGTTCTCGGAGATGCTAAGTCAGCATTGAGAGCGGATTAACGAGCTGACGTGGAGGCACCCAGAAGGAGATCCAAGCGCTTGGATATGTCAATAAAAGCAGTTGCGAGGGGGAACTCTAGAACACCAATTCACGCTTACTCTATAGCTATTCTAGACGTGATCGAAGCTCCTGAGACACTGCTGCAACATCGAAAAGTTGCACCAACAATCGCACGCACATCCTAATCATTTTGTCGGTAACTTTGATTATATACTTCGTCTATTTGTACTTAATTATTAGGACGATAAAAGTGTTACCGGTCCTAAATCTTTTGTAAAGATAAGAATCTTTCTTGTAAGAGAAAGAGTTTATTAGTGAATTATCTAATGAAAGCGGTCAAAGACTGCGAACCTTAGAGTAGTAGCTAGTGTCTATGAACCAAGTAAAAATAAACGAATCCATACTTGTGTTTATGATATCTTCCGCTGTGTATTCGTGTTATGAATGTTTTTTAAAAAGCATAAAAAAGTGACAAGCGCTATTCACCCCCTCTAACGTTCTCATTGATCCTACATTCGGCTCCCAATTGACCCACTGAGACTTCTACTATCAAGTGCTCAGCTCTCAATTAACCCATCGAAACTTCCAATGCCTAGTCCCCACTAGATCTTCTATTACCTAGTACACTAATAGAACTTTCACTGTCATTGTCTAGTACCCTACTTGGACTTTCCACCAACTACTTAGTTTCCTACCAAAATTTATCATTTATCAAGTTACCTACTTGCACCCTTGACACCCTTGTCAAGTCATAAGATAGCTTAATTATAGATTGACCATACATCAAAATATAGATTAGATGTGGTGCTCCTAACACCAATAATCTTTTCTTTTTAACGTGCGAAAACTAAGTTTAAAGTTAGTAAATGACATTTTAAATAAAGAAGAACGGTATGCATTTATGCGTGATAAAATAGGAATGAAATGCAATCATTCACATATACATTATGTTATACTTACGAAGAAAGTAAGTCATACTTAAGAAAAGAAATTTTCTTTTTTCCTCCTAAATAACATGTTCAATTCTTTTTCTCCCCTTAATAAAATATTCAAGGACTTTAATTTTAAGGACTTTTAAACCCTCTTTTCTTAAATTTAAACCATCTTTTCTCTTCCCTTTTTTATATGCCAAAAAAAAAAAAGTTAAGTTAAGATAAAATATGGGTTTTAAAATTAATGCATGTAATATGGAATTAAAGTATTGCAAGCAAGGAGATAAAATAATCTTAAAAGTA
>NC_133865.1:12526934-12549684 GCF_044706935.1 Curcuma longa
GTCTAGGAAACAGATATACAATTCAGCAAAAATCAAGGGTCTTTTCTTAAAACAGACATTCCTTTCTTAAAAAATATTAAAATATAATTTAATATATTTTTATCTCTAAAGTATATTTATTTTAATATTATTATAGATGGTAATTATTATTAAAATTATTTTACTCTTAAAAATAATTTTATATTAAAATATTATATATCAATTTGATTAAAATTATTTAAATTTTATCTAAATTATTTTAACTTAATATTTCAAAAAATTATAGCACTAAGATTATGTTAGTTTTAAAATGATTTTAATTAAATTAAAATAATTTTAATCAAATTTATAAAAAAATATTTTTGATATAACACTGTTCTATAATAATTTTAATTTAGTTGAGTTAGTTTATTTTAATATGTATTGTTACATATTTCAGTAGATTATGTCGTAAACTACGCAGTCTGGAAATGGCAACTACACTGACGTCCAGGGGCGGATCCAGGCGAGGGCTGGAGGGGGCTGAAGCCCTCGCCAGGATCGCCCACCCGTTCCCCTTTTCTTCCTCCTCCTCTTTTCCTTTCTCTGTCGGAAGATCTTACCGGCGCAGCAACACGCCTCGACCTCGTCCTCCGCAGCTCCTTCGGCGTTGGACTCATTGATCTCGGCGTCGGCGGAGACCTCCCTGGCCGGATTGCTCTTATCCTCCTCTCCGCCGGCGGGCGACGCCTCCACCAGGTCGCCGTCGTCATCCTCCTCCAACGAGGCAACACTATTAAGATCCCAAGAGGCCAAGACCCTTTCATCCACCTAAAAATCCTTTCTTTATCTCCTTTCCACCCTCAAACTCAAATCTTTCTTCTCAAAACAATCGATTTAAATGCGGCGGCAGCAGCAGCTTTACCAAACTTGTGCCACTCAAAGCTTAGCAGCAGGGAGAAAGGAACAGACACTGTGTATACATCAAAAAAGGACTCATCTTTCACCAAAATGTAAGTTAAAAGTTAAAAGAAAAGGAGTTTTCCTTTGAGGAGGCAGCCATGGTGGTCTCCTCTACTTGGACCTCTACTTATCACACAATTCCTCAGTTTGGAACTCTGTTCTTCTCTATTCAGTTGTGTTTCTTTATTATTGTAGTTTCTTCGTCTTTTTTAACCCATGTCTTCCGCTTGCCTGTTCGACTGCTATGCCATAAAAAAAAGATATTAAATCTTTGTTTTGCATTTCGGCGGAGTTGATTGTGGTTTCGATTTGAGAAATCAGGAGAAAGAAAGCTTTTCCGTGGTGGATTAGAGTAGATATGTGAGCAAAAATCTGCCGATTAGATTGGGGGAAAGTGTTGTGGGATTTGAGGGAGTAAACCATGGGTTGCTCGCCCGATGTCGGAGATTTCTTTGTTCTTGATTCTTAAATTAAGAGTAATTGGTCTTTCATGACCTTATGCAAGTAGTTGTCATTCTGAAAGCCTGTTTCTGATCATTGTTCTCAATTCAGAAATTAACACAAGTAATACATAAGATGGAAGGTCTCTGGAAAATATTTCTTTGGACGAGAAAATTAAAAATTTACACCTTCAGATCAATTGTCATCATCCCAAAAATTATTTTTTTCCAACGTGCTCAACTCCAACGTGCTTATCTTTCCTGTAAAGGATGTTCCCAATTCATAATATCCATAAAAAAATTATTTAACAAATTTTTTCATGTATTTAATTAGTAAGGGTAAAATTGTAAAATTTTTTTGATTCCCATTACTTTCTTATTCATACCAAGTAGCATCAATGGTAATTATACCCATTTCAGTATCTATACCAAGCACCATCAATTCAGTAATCATTCCCATTGCCATTAACCCCTCAATGAAAATTATCATCATTCTCATTACCGAATATATACCAAGCGCCTCTTTTATGATTTTAGAGTGTTTTGGAATGATTATTATATTATAAAAAAATTTATTAGCCCCCGCTAAATATTATTTCTGGATCCGCCCCTGCTGACGTCCCCGTTTCCAAAACACTGGGAAACGTTTCCATCCGTGGAAACTTACAAGAAACGGCCAGATTTGGGAAGAAGGTTGTGCGAGCTGCTGGGAGGACTGCGGAGGAGTAGGCCGCGGGAGGAGGAGCGGGCGTAGGCGGCGGGGGGAAGGAAGGAGAGGGAGGGATCGGGTAGTGCGGGGAGGAGGCGACCGAAGGGAGCATAACAGAGGCAGGTTCGGCGGCGCCCGGCGGTGGAGGGGTGGAAGAAGACCTCAGCGACGGCGCCCTCGTCGCTGTCGGTGACCACCCAGTCGACATCGAGATCCTTGGCGAAGGGAGCGTCGGCAAAGACCCATCAGTTTCATCGAACGCCATCGTTGCCGAGGTTTCCATCGCTTTCTTGCACGTCAAGCAGGAGGAACAAAAAAAGATCGATTTCCAACGAAGTTGTTGCATTTTCGCTTCCTTTTTAACTTTTGTGGTCTACCGCTCCTCGACCAGATATAGAGAAGACAGATCGACGGCCTCCGTCACGGCGCAGGACCGAGAATGGAAAAAATGATTGCTCCGTTTAAAATTCCTACCCGCAACTCTAGCCCACAGAAATACACGGTCGGGCAACCAAACCACCAGTGACATCGCAGGTAGGATGGTGAAGGAAATTTCCAAGTATAACAGCATTTTTTCCAAGAGATCCTCGGAATAAACTTTCTCACGCCACGTTTCCAAGCATGAGCTGCAAGGCGGAAGTTCCAGCAGCTCGCACAGCCTTCTCCCATGGCGGTGCAGTGACTTGGTCTTCAACGTTTCCAAAATCTGGAAACTTCAACTTTTGCCGTTTCCCGTTTCCGTTTCTGTGTTTCCCGTTTCTCGTCTCCAAGTTTCCAGACAGCATAGGTCGTAAATGCTATAATGCATTAATGTCAAAACAAGTATATTTTTAGGATAAAAATATATTATGATATTATTTTACTCGCCTAGAGCCTAACGGAATTAGGATATTTATAATTAATAAAATAAAAATTATATAAGATCTAATGTTTATAAAGTACCATAAAATAATTATTTTATAATTATTCTTTTTAAGTTTTCATATTTTAAAACATTTATATAATGGCTTCATTATCAACGATGAGAAGTATATCTTTCTCTACATTGACAATAAGACTATCATTATCCAATCATCACTCATTTTATTACACAATTTGTCATTCACAATTATCATGATAGAAAATACTTTATCTATAAAATTAATATCAATATCAAAAACTTATAAATCAACATGTATATTATATTTTTCTTTAATATAACTAACTTCTCTGAAATATCATCAATGTCTTTCAATCTTTGAAATACTTTGTCAGAACGCATATCACATATAAAAGTTTCAAGTTGATCATTAAGTACGAGGAAATCAAATCTTGAGAAATCTTATGGATAAAACTCAGCTAGTTGTATCATTTTTTTTTATCAAAAGTCAAAAATGGATTTGTGGATACAAACAAGCTATACAAAGAAGTAACTTCATACCTGACTCTAAAAATCAATCATTTAACTTTTGAAATTACATATCAATAACGTCATAGAATAAATTCATAGTGATGCAAATTATCACTTCTGGTGGATGACAATGGGGACGACCACGTGGTGACCAACGTATGAACATATCAATCATTTTGGGAACATTAATGTAATTTTATTGACAAAGACAATGAACCTTTTCTAAAAATAAATATGAACCATTATCTCTCATACTTTGGAGTCGGTGTTTTACTTTTATCAAATTTATTGCATTCACAATATCCTGATCTTTCTTTTGTAATATCATCGATAATTCATTCAAAATTCTTAAGACATATTTTATCAAGTGTAGATTGAATGAAAAATCAAATGAAAGTATTAACTCCAATAAATTAAATACCTCAGTTTTTTATTAGAAAACTGGAATCATCATCTGAAATCATTTCAAGCACATCACTAACAATAGAGAATATAGAAATCAAGTTGATCAAAGAATTATAATATGACCCACAACGGGTATCCTTAGTATGTTGAAGAGTAATTTCTTGATTAAATCCTTGACCACTTAAAATCTCACCCCTCTCCAATGCTTCAATAATAAAATATAAATGTTTCTACCGAAGAAGATCAAAACATTTGTAGGATGACCCAACAATATTTATCACATCACCAACAACACAAAAGAAATTAGAAATTGGAAGAATTTTCTTGGTCACGACTATAAGAGCTATTTGAAGCTAATGGGCAAAACAATGTCTATAAAATGCACATAAGTTCTCCTTGAAAATGAGTGCTTTTAGACCATTTAATGTACCCTGTATATTACTTGCTCCATTAAAATCATGTCCTCTCAATTTAGACATGCTCAAATCATATTTAGAAAATATCTTATCAATAGTAACTTTAAGTGAGAGTGTTGTAATACTAGTAACATGTTCAATTCCAATAAAGCGCTCATTTACATACCCACTACTATCCACGTAACACAAACACAACTGACATTTGCTCCTTTCTTGACACTTCACGAGATTCATCAACTAAAATAGAGAACAATGAATCATTAATATCTCTGATAATAATATTAATCATTTCAGTTGCATAAGCACTTACTATATCCTTCTTAATATCGGGTAAGGTTAACTTGTAATTTTTAGAAGTATTTTTCAATATCACATCATTAATCTCTTTATTATAAGCACCTAAAACTCCAATTGGATAAGAAAGTTACCTGGATTAACAAAACCTTCAATTGCATTGTGACCCCGAAATGAATTTCCTTATCACAACAAAACTCTAATATAATCAATTGAAGCATTGAGACAAATACAATAATCATTCCACACTTTCTTTAATTGTTTGTATAAAATTGATTGAATGTGCTCATCTTGATTCATTAAAGTTTCACAATTCATTCGAGCTTTATGATGTTCACTATTATGCTAGCCAACATGATATTTAATCTATCTTTACTCTTTCAATTTATGAATCCTTCGCTAACAAAAGTCTCCCCCTCCTACTTGTTTTTCCTTAGTTGTCTTGAATAGATAGTAATACAAACAATACGTGACATTTTTTTCTATACTATATTCCAACCAATTACCAAATTCCTTAAACCATGAAGGATTGAACTGTCTAAATTGGCTTTATCCAAATTTTCATTTTGAGAATTCATAACTTGAAGGTTGACATGGACCTTTTTATAAATATGTCCTTTGAACTTGATCCATAATATTAGCATTATAAGCATAAATTGGAGTCCTTAATCTAGGATCTGTCAGTAGTTGTGAAAATCAAATTCTTCAACTCTAATATCTCCAATATTTTATTCTTCTCTTCTGGATCTTTCCTTTTAAAAAATACATTATAGATATAGTGATTTCCTATATAAATAAATAAATAAATAAATGAACTAATAATCCAAACTTAAACACTGAAAATCATAAAGTCATCTAATACTAGAGCAAAGACCCATGTTTATTGCTTAATTATATAATAGAGGTGTAAGTAGTTGAATTTGATGGAGAAAAAATTGCATCACAAGCATAGTTGTAAGCTTTAGAATGCTAAAGATTTTTAGTTTAGCAGCAAACACAATTTAATAGTAGCATATCAATGTACAAAAAGGAACAAAAAAAAAGATTTATGCCAATATATATGATTTATATGGAATTGTAATTTATAATTTACCATTTTTAATAATTGTATAATTATCAGAGGAAAGCGCGATCGCTCGTGCTTGGTGGGGCAGTGACCGTGTTGCTGCTTGGTGAGGCAACGATCATTCGGGAGGTTGCCATGTTGCTACCTCGTCGGGCAGAGAAAGCAATTGTGTCGCTACCTTACATCTTTTTACTGAACAGGAAAACATCCTAGGGCATTGCTTGCTTCGGAGAGGGAAGGAGACAGAGGGTGTTGCTTGCGGGCTTGTTGTAAAGAGGGAAGGAGATGGAGGGTTGCTTGCTATGGAGAGGGAAGGAGACGATACAGATGGAGGGTGTTCCGGTCAATACACCGTGGATGGTTCAAATGCTGGTTCAAGGCTTTGTCGACGTGCACGCTCCTGTGATGAGGCTACGGAAGGAGAAGAAAAACCTACAAGATACTCCAAAAAAGAGAGTTAGAATGGCACCGAGAAGGGGGTTCCCGGTAAGCTACTCCGACGCTCAAGTTAGGATTCAGTGCGAGGAAGGAGTTTAAAGGGCTTGGGGAGAAGTTAGGGCATGTGTTACCTTTTTATAGTAGTTGATCTTCGAAATATTCTAAGATATCTGTTCTAGTTTTTTACGAAAATTCTATCTGTAATTGATATTGTAACGACCCGGCCCGTCCGCCCGTGGGAACTCTCTACTTATCTCGACCTCTATTTTTCTATGGGTCATGGGTCATCGACCATCGACCGTGTCGTTACCTACTAGGACTTTCCACCCCTGCCCAGTGGATTTTTGCCTTCCCCAGATTCGAACTCTAGACCTGCAGGCTAAAGTACTAAAGTTCCTTGAATCTGGTAACCAAGTGAGAAGAACTAGTTCTGTCCTCTCTGATTTAGGCGGAACGACCATGCTTTCAAATAGACATCTCACGCTGACAGCTAACCCTGGATGCAGGAAGCGTGCCGAGACCGAGTAATAAGGTTGGTGTGCGTATGATTCAGGGAGCATGTAGAGACATGAGGTCAGCGCATGCTTAAAGGAGCATGTGGAGACTGAGTCATGAGGTCGGCATATGCCTAAGGAAGCATATAGAGACTGAGTCATGAGGTCGGCATATGCCTAAGGAAGTATGTAGAGACCGAGTCATGAAGTCAGCACACGCTTAAGGGAGCATGTGGAGACCGAGTCATGAGGTCGACATATGCCTAAGGAAACATGTAGAGGCCGAGTAATGAGGTCGGTGCATGCTTAAGGGAGCATGTGGAGACCAAGTCATGAGGTTGGCATATGCCTAAGGAAGCATGTAGAGACCAAGTCATGAGGTCAGCGCACGCTTGAGGAGGCATATAGAGACCAGAGTAGGAGGTCGGCATATGCTTAAGGAAGTATATAGAGACCAGAGTAGGAGGTCGGCATATGCTTAAGGAAGTATATAGAGACTAGAGTAGGAGGTCGGCATATGCTTAAGGAAGTATACTGAGACCAGAGTAGGAGGTCAACATATGCTTAAGGAAGCATACCGGAAGCTTACTTAGGACTAAGGGAATGGCTCTTGTTAATTAACCAACACTTATCTATACTTTTTTTCCTTATCCCCCCCTTATATCTGCCATCCACATAACCACTAAATAACCCTACCGGATCAGAGGACATTACATGCTAGCTTACTGCGGAGAGGAAAGGAGATGGAGGGTTGCTTACTACTAAGAGGAAAGGAAATGGTCTAGGCAGAGGGCATTTCTTGCTAGCTTGCTGCGCAGAGGGAAGGTCGAAAGGAGACAAAGCTGGTTTGCTTTCTGTGAAGAGGGAAAGGCAACAAATAGTTTTGGGCGAAGGGCAAAGACATGTGTAATAATTTTTTTATTTTGTAACCCAGTATGGGCAATTGCCCACATTGGGTCGGCCCACATTAGATCTGCCCTGGGCACGATTGAGCAGTTCTTATATTGGGGATGATAACATGGCCTTGCTATTCAAATGGCTTTAGAAGGTCAAGGGATGAAGAGTTCTTGTCTCTCACTTGTTATTAACTAAGCAAGAGTATAGGAAATATATAACCATGGACTGAAAGATAAATTCACAAATGATATATTTTATCTCTAATATCTCATTTTCCTTATGCATATATTGTTGGACAATATTTCCACGCTCTTGCTGAAGATATTTGTCAGAATTATAAGAAATCTACTAAATTGAAAACTATTAAATTCAAATTTAAACTTATCTATGTTAAAATGGTCTGAGTTGATAATCTTATGCTGCCAAACTGGGCTAGTTGGTTGCACAAGCTCTTATGGGACATGGCTAGCCAAACATCGAGTGCTTCTAAGTGGTACCGAGTTTTGCTAGGTTTGAGCGACCCGAGTACTTCCTGGGCCCAAGTGGGAAGCTGAGTACTAGTTGGGACATCGAGTGCTCCCAAGTGGGACGACGAGTGCTCCCATCGAGTCCCGAGTCATCATGTAGTTTGAGTGCCAAGCAGGCTGAGTATCAAGTCGATTGAGCTACCGAGTCGATCAAGTATCAAGTCGTTTGAGCTACAGAGTCGGTTGAGTGTTGAGTAGACCGAGCTATAGAGTGTAGGATAGTTACATGCGAGATGAGGTGAATCTCGTTCGTCCCTTCATTTGATTTCGTGTTGCTATCAAGGAAAACTGACAGCAAAATTAAATACACAAAATACAATGACAAGCGGATTTATTTGATTCTCAATCTCCCAAGGTTAGTACATCCAAGACCTAATTAAGTACGTGAGGTGTCTGTCCACTAATGATCTTCTTTCTAGAACTCTTTCAGGAGCCAAAGAAACTTGTCTTATAGTCAATATACAAAAGAAAATATAAAGCATAAAGAGTAAGGTAAATTAAACACAAACACTCAAAGTCAGACCGATTTGGAAGTCCTGAGCGCAGTGCACCCCTCCTGGAACTTCTCTGGTGGCATGAGCAGAGCTTCGGTCGCGTTCATAAGCACCACAGAGAGAGTAGTAATGAGTTGCTATTGTATTAATGTTGCTTGTTGAGGACTTATAAAGACCCTTTCGAACGCTTGGATCCTTTTCCGGACGCCCCGACCGATTCAATCCAATTCGATTTTGTTAGTCTTTATCCAGTCAAATTTCATCCTGGTTCAGGCGCTTGGACTAGGCAGGGGCACTTGGACTGTCTGAGCGTCTGGAATGAGATCCGAGCGCCCAGAATGAGATCCGAGCGCCTGAAGCTGCTTCAATCGGTTTGACTTAAGTTGACTTCTAGGCGCCCCCACCGATTCAATCCAATCTGATTTCGTTGGTCTTTATCCAGCCAAATCTCATCCTGGTCCAGGCGCCTAGACCGGACCAGGGTGTCTGGACTATTCGGGCGCCTGGAATATAATCAAGGCACTCGAAGCTGCTTCAACTCGGTTTGACTTGAGTTGACTCCAGACTTGATTTGTCTGCTTCTATTTGCTTCTATCATGTTTCCTTAGTCTTGTTTCCAGCTCCTGGTTCCTGCAAGATAAGCATACAACAAATAAACAAGCAACCTAAATCTAACTGTAATCTGTTTGATCTACTAAACTTACCTACGTCTTACCCTGTAAGTCTAACCTACTAAGTTTACCTAAGGGTTACTTCCCAGGATTTTTTTTTTCAAACATCCGATCACCCTTGACCTGCTTGGACTTACTCTTGCCTAACCTCTAATTAGAATTAGTCTCTCAGTAGCCTTCTCACATGTCAAACATTCGGTCACTTTTGACCTGCTTGAACTTTTTGCTCAGCATCCAATCCTCTATCCCCAGGACTTTGCTTTCGATGTTCGATCCTCGCTGACCCAACAACCTACTAGACATCTGGTCCATTAATCTAGACTTTCTGTTTGGTGCCCTTAATCTGCCAAGACTTCTTTGTCCAATCCCACTAACCAAAACTTCTTTACCTAGCCTCCAACTAGGACTTCCCCTGCTAATTATCTGGTCAACTTTGACCTAACTAGACTTCACTCACATCCAAATATTAATATAGTTGTCAAACGGATCAATCAATGGTGGGGTGGGTCAACCCATCAGAAACCCGTCATATGGTGGGGCAGGACAAGCAGGCCCACCAACTTGGTGGGTTGGAAAATCTTCGATCCAACCTAACCAAAGATAGATTATAGGTTAGGCGGGCCAACCCACGGGCCTGTCAAAAAATTAAAAAATATAAAAAATATTAAAAATTTTAAGTTTGGATTGTAATTTAAATGGATCAAGTTGAAATTTTTAAGTTTAGATTGTGGTTTAATGGGTCAAGCCCACTAGTTCATTAAGTTTTCTACTTTAATTTTAAATTTTAAAAAAAATAAGTTTTCTCAATCCGCCGGCCAACCCAAGCCCCATACAAGCCGACCCACGTTGGTTGCAGGTCTAGGCGGGTCGACCCACGTGGGTCATGGGCCTAGGCGGGTCGACCTACGTGGGTCGCAGGCCTAGGCGGGTCAACCCACATGAATCCACATTAAAATAAGTTGATAAAATTTTAAACCAATCCACCTAAATTATTTGACGGGATGGGCTAACTGGACAGACTCAACCCAAATTGATGGTTCTAAACATTAGGTTATATTTGGATCAACTCTTAGTTAAATTGACCAAACCTACGTATATTGTCAAACATCAAAATTCTAGAGATAAACTATATCAACATCGAGTGTTGAGTGGGAAAGAGAAATGTTGAGGCCTATGTTAGATACAGTTTAGGCCTATGTAGATACAATTTCTTTAAAACAGATTCACCCCCTCTGATTGTGGTTTGAGGTCATGTTGGACGTCTATTTCCTAGAATATAACGGAATGACCATGTAGATAACCAAACATTGGTTGTTCATGGTGAATCAAGTGTGTACCTTAATGCTATCTTGGAAGAGTTGTCGAGCGAAGTGCACCATAGAGAGAATGAAACAAGGGAAATAGAGGTAGATGGAGTTTCTATTCTTCTAAGTTTCTATTCTTCTGCGTCAACTCTTCTATTCATGGTCATGACTTCCTTATATAGAAGCACCAACCCTTGCCAACATTAAATGGTCGAACAAAGACCATGTTTTGCCTTTACTTGCTTGGCTTAAAAAGCCAATGCCAACCATCAATGGTCGATCGTTTTACCCAGACGGTTATAGATTTTCTATTAATGTTTCAGATCTGACAATGCATTCCACCTGGATTTGCACTCCCTGAGGCCCATGCATGAGAGATAGTCTCTCCCCATATATATTCACAACTTCAGTGGTTGTGATTTAATATAAATAACCAATAAGCCACTAATTCCCCAATATGGGACTAAACTCCCATATACATGGGTGACCTTTCCATCCACCTCTCTTATTTCCATTCACATTTCCAATAATCCCCAAATGAATGAAAAGGGTGTGTGAGCATTCAATAGTTGAGTCCAGTATAGGACGGGTAGGTTTTACCCTTTAAATATTATCTTGTGAAGATATGTTTACTTATTGACTGGCCAATATACGTGATATCCTTGAGTTGTTCGATTGTTTATGTAAGCATTTATATGTTTCACCCAGGACTCTCCCAAATATAACTCAGTTTTCATACGTGTATTCGTTCATGGCCATAAACATGCTTGGTTCTGTCAGGAGTTTTAAGAATTGTCTTTCATTTCTCTTCGAAGTGACCCCACTGACCTCTCAAGAGTAATCTACATTAGTCAATTAGATCATTAAAAGTCGTATACTTAACCTCCATCCTTTACAAGTATCACTGTCCATTGAGTAGTTATCCCATAGTAATCTACTTAGTCTGTATAGTTAGGGTGTCCCTCTGAACATAGTTCTTGGAATCTCTAATTAGTATAAGTTAGGTTTCCTTTACACCAATATATTCCATAGGCATCAATCATATACCTCATGATGAGATTGCAATTAGTTCTTTATTTAACCCTTTAGTCAGTAGATCTGCCTGATTATCCTTTGACTTTACATAGTCAACAATAATACCGGAGGATACGTATTAAAGTAATCAAGGTATTCACATGTCTATAACCTTTAATTACCAATCTAGTTTTGTACTTATCAATTGTGTCATCTGATTTTATTTTCTTTTTAAAAATCCACTTGCAACCTAGTGGTTTACTTTTCAAAAAAATTCATAAGTTTTCAAGTATGATTTTGCAAGATAGAGTCAATTTCAAATGCAATTATCTCTTTCCATTGAGATGCCTCAAAAGTGAGTACTGTTTCTGAGTAACTTTATGGTTCACTTTCCAGCATGAAAGTGATAAAATATATTCTAAAAGATTTTTCCACCTAAGTTCTTGTAGTTTGTCTAAGCTCAATCTCAATTGGTTCATTTGCTTTTTCTTCTTATGATTCAAATGCTAGTTTTGAGGGTCTTTCTTCCTTTTGATCTTATAAGAAAACACATGTTTGAACAATGAGACATTTCTCAATTTAATAATCGAGTTCTTGTATATCTCTGGTATTTGAGACTCATACACAAGGAATCGATAAATACTATTGTTATGTGCATATCCAATAAATATGCAATCAACAATCTTTAGTCTCATCTTAATCATTTTCGAATCAAATACCAAAACTTTTACAAGATACCCCCACATTCTCAAACGTTTATAGGATAGTTGTCTTTTATCCTACAACTCATAAGAGTTCTTATCTATTTTCTTTAGGGACATCTTATTTAAACAATAATTAATTGTTAATACAACTTCTTCCCATAGCTACTATGATAGTCCAGAGCTTAATAGAAGAGCATTCATCATCTTTTTCAGAGTATGATTCTTTCGCACAACAACACCATTTTACTGAGGAGTACAGGGAGTTGTTGTTTCGTGTTTGATCCCATGCTTAACACACAACTCAAAGATCAGTGATACATATTCATCGTCTCAATCACTTCTCACCACCTTAATTTTCTTATTAAGTTAGTTTTCAACTTCATTTTTATAGAGAATAAATTTCTCTATAACTTCATCCTTACTTTTGAGAAAAATATAATATAATATTTATATTATCATTAATAAAAGTGATGAAGTACTTATTCCTAGCATATGTTAGTACCCTTTTAGGTCGCACATGTCGATATGGATTAAACTGGGGTGGTTTATTATTTTTTTAACTTCTTTCAACAATGATCTTGTGATCATTTTAGCTTAGACACAAGTCTAATATTTATGTTTCAGATCAAGATGAAATGTAGGTATGTTTTACATATTAATTAATCTATGCAACAGATCGTAGTTAATATATCCTAGTCTATTATGCCATGAAAGGAAGAATCCAGCATATAAATGGAAGAGCTTTCATTTTTATTAATCTCTGGTCTAATGGTTATTACATTGAGCTTTAATAGCCGTCAGTTATATAATTAACCCTTTAATATAAATATTTTATTTTTAGATAGAATAACTCTGTCCGACTTAAAAATAATATGGAAGTTATGCTTACTCAGAAGTGATCCGGATATCAAATTCTTTCGAATCTCCAGAATATACAGTACATTATTTAGAGCCAATTCCTTGCCCGAGGTCATCTTCAGTACCACTTTCCCATGATCCTTGATGTCCAAGGTTGCTTAGTTCCCCATGAATAATTTTCCCCCAAATTTGAATTCTTCAAAATTGTGGAGCAACTCTTTGTTGGAGCACACATGTCGAGTGGCATCGATATCAATACAACACTATCTCAAATTTGAACCCACCAGGTTCACTTCAAAGACCACACGCAGAGGTCCATGTCTGACCCTTTGATTTTGTCCATCAGATTGGCCTTGCACTTCTTCTGTTGGGACCAATGCGTTTGCTAGAGAGGGTGAATAGCAAATTTCATTCTTTGCCTACAAAAATCGTTAGCGGAAGCACAAAAACAAAAGCAAGACAAAAAGAAATCAATGCTAACCCGTTCGATTTACTTGGTATCCACCTCTACGAGGTGACTAATCCAAGGATCCACACACACAGCGACGTTCCACTATGAAAACTTCTCCTTCTCAAAGCACTCTTTGAAGGCGGAGAAACTTTTACAAATGATCTCTTCCTCTTACAGATGTATAGAGAAGATTGGAGGAAGAGTATGAAAGACAAAGCTTGAAGATCGTACAGAGATGAGAGAAAAATGAGAACTGTCCTGTTCTTCAATCTTGAATCTGTCTTTTTATATTTTTCACGATGCCAGTCGACTGCCCCAAGGACCAGTCGACTGGTGGGCTTCAACGGCTACTGTAGATTGAGTTATTTCTCCAGCTGTCAGTCCAACGTTCGAATGGCTCCATCAGTCGACTGGTCATCAGTCGACTGGTCAACTGGTCAGTCGACTGGTCAGTGCCTTTCACTCGACCAAAGTCTCTGTGTGTTTCTGATCAAGACATCAGTCGACTGATGGCAGTGTCAGTCGACTGGTGAAGCTGAAAATCTCCTTTCAGCTTCCTTCTTCATCCCTTAGCCTTGACTCAAGCCTTCAAACATCTTCCACAAGCCTCGTGCCCATCCTTGCACTTGCTTGAGATGTTTCCCTCAGCTTCGTCATGCTAAGTCTCCCTTTGCCAAGAGGTCGCGCCTCCGGGACTTCACCATTTGCCAAGAGCCATTTGCCAAGAGGCCGCGCCTCCGGGACTTCACCATTTGCCAAGACTTCAATCCTGGACTTTCCTGTGAACTCAATTCACACATGTTAGATCACCAACATTGCCTAACTTAAACTCATTTTAGCCAAACATTAAAATCCAATGATACTTGGGGCAAGACTGCACCAACAATCTCCTCCCTTTTTGATGTTTGACAAAAACTTGTTTAAGTTAGGTCTTTAATATAACAAGATATAACAACAGCAAAATAACCATAATGATAAGGAATGAATCATAAGAGATAAGCATGAATAAAAGCATAAAAGCATTTAGATTCTAACTTAAAACAAACTCATTTCTCCCCCTTTTTGACAGACAGCAAAAAGATCATAAATTCAAGGAGGCAGAAACAAATAGGAGTTAGGGCAAATAACCAAGCAAGAGCTTCATGCCTTTGTAATATCAAATTGGTTCGTTCAGGCACACACTCCCCCTAAAACCCTACTCCCCCTATAACATGCACCAACAATGTCTTTGTGGCACCTAAGTTATAGGTATGATCAATCCTATAGACCATAAAAATGCTCCTAGAGCATATGTCAAAGAATAGTAGGTCATAGGATACTCAAATAGTCAAGAAAGGGCCAAAATCAGAGGATTTCAGCTTCATCAGTCGACTGATCTCTGAATCAGTCGACTGGTGTCTGAAAAATAAAGTTTCAGAACCGAATTTCAAAAAAGCATAAGTAATTCAGCTCACAATGAAAAATCATGAAATTTTATGTGGTCATTACTTACATCAGATACAATAGGGAAAAATGTTATGAAAATTTTTGACCTATTAAAATAAGATTTTGATACAAAGTTTCAAAAACCATGAAACTCTTAATGGCACAAAGACTTTGTATCAACATTCTTGATGGTTAAGATTGACTATAGGTAGACATCACTAGAGCTTTCATATAGGGTTATGAAATGTGTCTAAATTGTAGGTTTGGGGTCATGATTGAAAATATATTTCAAAATGACATATTAAACTACAAGAACTCCTCCTAAATCCATACACTAACAATTTAAAATCCTACTCCCCCTAGACCATTGCACCAACAATGTCTTTGGAAAGTCTCAAAAATACATGCTTGATCAATCCCATTGACCATTATAATTGAAAAATATCATCCAAGGCATTTCCAAGGAGTAGTAAGTCATAGGATACCTAAATGACCAAGATACGATCGAAACCACAGAGTTTCAGCCTTATCAGACTCACCAGTCGACTGATTCTGAATCAGTCGACTGTCCCATGTAGAAAAATCTCACAGAAAGATTGGTCGAGTGAGAAACGAGTGAGAGTCGAGTCAGTCGACTGGTACCTGTATCAGTCGACTGGTACGATGTATCAGCTCAATTCAGTATTTTGAAGATGAACTTCAGAAATGCCCTATTAATTTCATAAAATTTAAAAAATGATAAAATTTTGCAAGCAAGTTTGTTTTAACATTCTCTATCAAGGAAAAATAAGGTTTTATGAAAAGTCAAAGTATTTTATAAGTTTGACTAAAACTCAAAAGTTTGGCACAAACTTGCACTTATGTATCAATCTCAAGCCATGTTTTGAAATCTTTGATGTTGCAAGTGTATATCAATGTGAGTACAACATAGAAATATTTTCAAAATATTTAAAATGTCCAACTATGATCAATGGGCAAAATGTTCATGAATTGAACATTTGCTTTCCCCATAGTTGGTTTATGATAGTTATATTGATACTCTTCATACCTCATCAAGATGCCATAAGCATAAGTAAGATATGAGTATCATCCTAGCATCTCACATAATATTCAAATGAAGAAATACACAAGCAAGCCTTCCTAGGGTCTTGTGAGATGTACATAAGTAACTTCTAGCTATAGGATCATGCAAGACTAAGGTCATAATTCTACACAGCACATACCAAGTTTTCTCCATGTCACTATCTAATTTTACATTTGTTCCTATAGGAGTAGAAGCTACCTTAGCATTTTTCAAACCAAATTTCTTGATATTTTCTTTAGCATATTTGGTTTGATAAACATGAGTTCCTTCTTCTCTCTTACCTATATAACATAAAACACATCACTCTTTGGTACCCAAAAGTTAGATTCACTAACATTTTATAAATATTTCTTAGGGACCCATGCTTGCTTTACCTTTTCTTTAATGATTTATTTGCTAGGTGACCCTTGTCTTCCTACTAGAGAAATATAGGCAACCTCTTTAGGTTTGTATCCTATTCCGGCCTTGTTGTAAACGGCTCTTTGACTGTTTAGGATCATATCAAGGGTTTTTGATCCATTTGAAAATTTTTCTAAACACTTTCTTAATTCAATAACTTCATCCTTCAACTTTGACATTTTTCTCATTAAGTTCACTAGAGTCACTATTCATTGTTCCTAACGGTCCTAAGTTCCTCCTTTAATGTCTTAACCTTAGACTTCGATTTATCCAAAGCATTTTTAAGATAAGCAATGGTTTTATACAAAAATTTTTCTTTAGTAGAATCCATTACCTCATCTTCACTTGATGAAGATTCGTCGCTACTTGATTCTTCCTCCTCACTTGTAGTCTCTTGATCACTTTCACGTCCATTAGTGTCATGTGTCTAGTGATGTGGCATAGTTCTTCTTCGTCATCCGATGACTCGTTACTTGATGTATCCCATGTGGCTTGGGCCACCATGACTTCCTTCTTCTTTTTCTCCTTCTTTTTTCCTTTCCTTCTCTTCTTTCTTCTTCCACTCTAGACAGTTTGTCTTGATGTACCCCTTCTTGTTGCATTCATAACAAGTAACATTAGGGTTAAAATTTGAACTTTGAATTTTACCTCGTGGTGATGTAAACATCTTCTTTACATCCCTCCTTGTGAATCTCCTTGACTTTCCCATCATCTTCTTGACGTAATGGGCGACCTCCTTTGCCGACATCTCCTCATCGCTATCCGAAGATTCTCGATCGGACTCGGATGAAGGCTCCTCCTTCTTTTCCCTTCTTCTTCTTCTTTTCTACAACCAAAGCTATACCTTTCTCTTTGACAGACACATTAGCTTGTTCGTGTAATTCAAATTCGCAAAATAATTCATCTAATTTAACAATTGAAAGATCCCTAGATACTTTATACGCATCGACCATCGATGCCCATAAAGTGGTTCTGGGAAAAGGCTTGAAGTACGTACCTTACCAAGTCTCGTTGTCTATCTTCTCACCTATCACATGAAGGTCGTTCACGATTTCTTTGAACCGTCCATGCATTTGACTTACTGTCTCGTTGGGCTTCATGCTGAAGGTTTGAAGTTGTCTAACCAAGAGATCCCTCTTGGCTCTTCTAGATTCACTTGAACCTTCGTTTAGTTCGATGAGCTTCTCCCAAAGTTCTTTGGCCGAGTTGAATGGTCCAACCTTGCTCAGTTGTTCTTTGGAGAGTCTGCATTGCAAGGTGGTTGTGGCTTTTGTATTTGCTTGAGCCTTCTTGCATATATCCTTCGACCATTCCTTGGTAGGTAGAGGAACTCCAAAAGCATCCTTCGATTTTTTGAAGCTATCTACAACACTAAATCAGTTTTCAATATCATTCATTAAGTAATATTCCATTCTACCTTTCTAATAAGCAAAATCATTACCATCGAAGTAGGGGGTCGTGCGGTGCTGTATCCCTCTTGAAATGCCATCTGAATATTTCGATTGAATGTGAGTTTGTTCGAAATGAACCTACTCTGATACCACTTGTTGGGACCGGTGCGTTTGCTAGAGGGGGGTGAATAGCAAATTTTGCTCTTTGCCTACAAAAATCGTTAGCAGAAGCACAAGACAAAAGTAAAATGAACCAATGCTAACCCGTTCGATTTACTTGGTATCCACCTCTACGAGGTGACTAATCCAAGGATCCACACACACACAACGACTGTTCCAATATAAAACTTCTCCTTCTCAAAGCACTCTTTGAAGGCAAAGAAACCTTTACAAATGATCTCTTCCTCTTACAGATGTATAGAAAAGATTGGAGGAAGAGTATGAAAGACAAAGCTTGAAGATCGTATAGAGATAAGAGAAAAATGAGAACTATCCTGTCTTCAATCTTGAATCTATCTTTTTATATTTTTCGCGATGCCAATCGAGCTGCCCCAAGGACCAGTCGACTGGTGGGCTTCAACGGCTACTGTAGATTGAGTTATTTCTCCAGCTGTCAATCTAACGTTCGAATATCAGTCGACTGATGGACCCATCAGTCGACTGGTCAACTGATCAGTCGACTGGTCAACTGTCAGTCGACTGGTCAATGTCTTTCACTCGACCAAAGTCTTTGTGTGTTTCTGATCAAGACATCAGTCGACTGATGACAGTGTCAGTTGACTGGTGAAGCTAAAATCTCTTTTCAGCTTCCTTCTTCATCCCTTAGCCTTGACTTAAACATTCAAACATCTTCCACAAGCCTCGTGCCCATCCTTGCACTTGTTTGATATGTTTCCCTCAGCTTCATCATGCTAAGTCTCTCTTTGCCAAGAGGCCGCACCTTCGAAACTTCACCATTTGCCAAGAGGCCGCACCTCCGGGACTTCACCATTTGCCAAGAGGCCCCGCCTCCTGAGCTTCACCATTTGCCAAGACTTCAATCCTGGACTTTCCTGTGAACTCAATTCACACATGTTAGATCACCAATATTACCTAACTTAAACTCATTTTAGCCAAACATTAAAACCAATGATACTTGGGGCAAGACTGCACCAACATCGTCTTCTACAAATACCATGACATGACCTCCATACGATCATCACTCCCTCTGATACACAGTCTCCTACTTGTGGTGCCATGGAAGTGACTCTAGACCCCTCCTGCGATGCATGTAGACTCTCTCTAACCTACTAGTAGCACAGATCCACCAGTGCGTAGTCATGTGTCCAATAGTCTCTTTTTGATCTCCACTCATCACCATATGATCACCTTCCACCCCATCTCCAACCTGAACCTATTCTCTCCAATCCTCCTTTAGAAATGCCTAATTAACCCATATTCACTTTTTTCTAAAATAAAATGTATACCACAGAAAGTATACTATATGTATGGAGGATCTAAATGCACAATGTGACCTGAGATGACTTCTCATATCTGATGATATAACTGATTTGAGTGATCATCTAGCATCCTATCTACCAAGAATACTAAGTTTGCACTGAGTGCCAACACTAGGCTACATGCTATGTCAACTATCAAAGTGCCTAAATGTATATAAATAAGATTCTATATGCATGACGTCCTTGTCAGACCATATGGTGTAGAGACTCTGGAAAGACTCTAAGGGAAAGAAATATCAAGAGTTAGTTGTGGCCTGGGGTAGCTACTCATGACTAATGAAATATCCAATCCGAGCATGTGTCCAAGGCCCTATGTATTGTGCTAGAGACTAGCATGATATCAAAATGCAAACTCCCAAGACTCTGGAGTTGATCCATGATATCAACTTTCATCTCAAAACTCTCAAAAATATCTTGAGTAGATGTCTCAAGTCTTTAAAAGATTTTTTTTACTAGGGATATGTACTCATGACTTATAGAGTATCATATCTGAGTACACATTCAAGGTTCTATAGACATCGAGGTCTCCCGGTTGCCCAGATCTGAGTACCACATCCAATGTCTATCTTGACCATCTCCTCTAGAACGTTGGGTCACACCTTCTTTAGTCGCTCAAACATCAAGGTCGCTCGCACCTCGCTCTGGTCTCCTAGAAGTTCTTGACTGGGTCAACCAAAACTTATCTCCACATGATCTCTTGGACTCCATTCGGTCACCTGGAACACCAAGTAACTTCCTGCGATACAAAGTTAGTGCATAAAAATATTAACACAAGTTGAAGGATTCAAATAACACTTGTTGCTCGAAACTCAACATACCTTTCTAATACCTCTGGCACTTTACCTTTGCCAAGTGTTCAGTGTTGGTGCAGGGAGTACCAGATAATTGAATCAATATTTTGATCATGACAAAAGATTTAAGTTAAGGTTATGTTGTATTCTAACAAGCTGAGTTGAGTGTGCAGGTTGTATAGGTAAAGTCCTAGTTGAGGTTAGACAAAGAAGTCCTAGTATATTGAATAGAACAAAGAAGTCCTAGTCAGGTGAACTAGACAAGAAGACTTATCAGATCAAAGCACCAGGTAGGAAGTTTAGATGGGTCAGTGGATTAGATGTCTAGCGGATCGATGGATCAACGATGACTAGACATCAAAGGAAAGTCCTAGGGGTCGAGAATCAGATGCTAAGAAAAAGTCCAACTGGGTCTAGAGGATTGGATGATTGACAGAAGATAAATTATCCTGAGAGAAGTAGGCGAGGATGAGTTTCCTTGAAGGGAACAGTAGGCGTCAGTTTGACCTAGAGTTTCACTAGAAATATAAAAGTCAAGACTAGATAGTTGTAAAGCTATCTAATTTCCTATAAAATATATTGTGCTAAATCTGTAATGTAAGAAATTAAGAGATAGAAACTCTGGGTTTTGGGCGCCCCTATGGATCCAGGCGATTGGATGGTCTAGGCGCCCAAAAGGGATCCAAACACCCGGATGTCAGCTCTTTAGGCTAGTGAAGTAGATGAGGTGGCAAGTCAGGATTGACCAGGGACACCCCAGCTTCCAAGTGCTCGGAAAGCTCTAGGCTCCTGGAGAAGGATAAGGTGGCGGAGTTAAAACTGATCTGGCAACCTCTACGTCAACATTCCACGTGCCTGGAAGGGATACAAGCTCTAAGAGATGCTAAGTCAGCATCGAGAGCGGATCAACGAGTTGACGTGGAGGTGCCCAGAAGGAGATCCATGCACTTGGATATGTCAATAAAAGAAGCTGCAAGGGGGAACCCTAGAACACCAATTCACGCTTACTCTATAGCTATTCTACACGTGATCTAAGCTCCTGAGACACTGCTGCAACATTGAAAAGTTGCACCAACAATCGCACGCACATCCTAATCATTTTGTCGGTAACTTTGATTGTATATTTCGTTTATTTGTACTTAATTATTAGGATGATAAAAGTCTTACTGATCCTAAATCTTTTGTAAAGACAAGAATCTTTCTTGTAAGAGAAAAAATTTATTAGTGAATTATCTAATGAAAGCAATCAAAGACTGCGGACTTTAGAGTAGTAGCTAGTGGCTGTGAACTAAGTAAAAATAAATAAATTCATACTTGTGTTTACGATATCTTTCGATGTGTATTCGTGTTATGAATTTTTTTTTAAAAAGTATAAAAAAGCGATAAGCACTATTCACTTCCTTTAGCGCTCTCATCGATCCTACATTCAGCTCCCAACTGACCCACTTAGACTTCCACCATCAAGTGCTCAGCTCTCAATTAACCCATCGAAGCTTCCATTGCCTAGTCCCAACTAGATCTTCTACTACCTAGCTAGTACCCTAATAGAACTTTCACTGTCGTTGTCTAGTACCCTCCTTGGACTTTCCACCAATTGCTTGGTTTCCTATCAAAACTTATCATTTATCAAGTTACCTACACTTGCACCTTTGACACCCTTGTCAGGTCCTAAGATAGCCTAACTATAAACTGACCCTACATCAAAATATAGATTTGATGTGGTGCTCTTAACACCAATAATCTTTCCTTGTGTGAAAACTAAGTTTAAAATTAGTAAATGACATTTTAAATAAAGAAGAATGGTATGCATTTTATCATTAAGAAAAAGAAATTTTCTTTTTTCCTCCTAAATAACATGTTCAATTCTTTTTCTCCCCTTAATAAAATATTCAAGGACTTTAATTTTAAGGACTTTTAAACCCTCTTTTCTTAAATTTAAACAATCTTTTCTCTTCCCTTTTTTATATGGCAAAAAATAAGAAAAAAGTTAAGATAAAATATGAGTTTTAAAATTAATGCATGTAATATGGAATGAAAGTATTGCAAGCAAGGAGATAAAAAAATCTTAAAAGTAAACAACGTAAGCTTTATGTCAACAGAAAAGTAAACTTTAAGTGAACTGAAGTAAGCTTCAAATAAATCAACTCAAGTAATGTAAAGTCATCGATCTTAATTAAATTATTATAGAACTCGACACATCGAGCGATGTTTACTACCTAAGTACAGTAAACAAGTTCAGATAGACAATAGTAATTTATGATCTCCATAATATATATTTAAATTTATACAAATATTTCCTACTGAAAATATAATATGCATGGGAATGAATGTGTGATCATTATATCTAAGCCTACGTTCCTTAATAGGAAACATAGGATCTAGGTTAGGAAGCTGAGAGGAACTAGTATTAGTCACTCTACGTGTAGGTCTACAAATATTAGAATAGGTAAATAAGTATTTAAACTAAAGAAAACTTGAAAGATCAAGCTTAAACATTGTTACCTAGGCATAATGAAGGAATGGGCTAAGACTAGAGACTTGAGTTTGGAACAAGCTTATTGAGGCTCCTTTAGAAGATGACAATCGATCTTGAAGTGTCCTTTTTGTTGCACTCGAAACACCAAGTATTGGTTTAGTCCTTCTTTTGGATCTACTTCTTTACAAATCT
>NC_133865.1:12549782-12564371 GCF_044706935.1 Curcuma longa
AATGGAGATGTTTAATGCATGCTATTACTGATCATGTTCATTGATGCTATATTATTGTTGGTTACTTGTTATTGCTCATGATTATTTGAACTTATGCTATATATGTTGATTTAAATACCTAACTTAAATAATTTTTGTCAAACATCAAAAAGGGGGAGATTGTTGGTGCAATCGTGTCCCAAGTGATTGAATTTTAATGTTTGGCTAAAATGAGTTTAAGTTAGGCAATGTTGGTGATCTAACATGTGTGATTTGAGTATACAGGAAAGTCCAGGTTTGAAAACTTGGCAAGTGGTGAAGTCCATGGAGGCGCGGCCTCTTAGCACATGGAGAAGTCCCGGAGGCGCGGCCTCTTGGCAAAGGATGAAGTCCCGGAGGCGCGGCCTCTTGGCAAGGATGACTTAGCATGACGAAACCGAGGGAAACGTCTCAAGCTAGTGCAAGGATGAGCACGAGGCTTGTGGAAGGCGTTTGAAGGTTTGCGTCAAGGCTAAGGGTTGAAGAAAGAGCTGAAAGGGGGAGTTTTCAGCTGGAGCAGTCGACTGGCCCTGCCAGCAGTCGACTGGGGTTGATCCGAGACACACACAGAAAGATCAGTCGAGTGGAGTCGACTGATCAGTCGACTGGGAGCAGTCGACTGGCGATTCCAGCAGTCGACTGCTAGTCGACCGTTTGGCTGACAACTGCGCAAATCTGATTTAATTAATGAGTCATTAATGCCATCAGTCGACTGGCCTTATGAGCAGTCGGCTGATGTATGGAAATACATAAAAGCCAAGATCGACGCCGAAGAAAAGCAGATTTTCATTCTATCTATTTTCTGGATAACTTCTGAGATATGTATTCTCTTTCTCTCTTCCCTAAACCTAACTCTATCATTTATTGAAAGGAAGAGATCTAAGTTGTGAGGATTTCTCCGCCTTCGAAGAGATCTTCGAAAAGGAGGGTTTCATAGTGGAATCGTCGGCTGTGTGTGTGGATCCTTGGATTAGTCACCTCGTAGAGGAGGATACCAAGTAAATCGAACGGGTTAGCGTTGTGATCTTTTCTTCTTTGTTTCTTTGCTTCCGCTAATATTTTTGCAGGAGAAAAATCAAAAAATGCTATTCACCCCCCTTTAGCGAACGCACCGATCCCAACACAATTCACGCTTACTCTATAGCTATTCTACACATGATCGAAGCTCCCGAGACACTGCTGTAACAACGAAAAGTTGCACCAACAATCACACGCACGTCCTAATCATTTTGTCGGTAACTTTGACTTCGTCTATTTGTACTTAATTATTAGGACGATAAAAGTGTTATTGGTCCTAAATCTTTTGTAAAGACAAGAATCTTTCTTGTAAGAGAAAGAGTTTATTAGTAAATTATCTAATGAAAGCGGTCAAAGACTGCGAACCTTAGAGTAGTAGCTAGTGTCTATGAACCAAGTAAAAATAAACGAATTCATACTTGTGTTTACGATATCTTCCGCTGTGTATTCGTGTTATGAATTTTTAAAAAAAATATTAAAAAGCGACAAGCGCTATTCACCCCTTTTAACGCTCTCATTGATCCTACATTCAGCTCCCAACTGACTCACTGAGACTTCCACTATCAAGTGCTTAGCTCTCAATTAACCCATCGAAACTTCCATTGCCTAGTCTCCACTAGATCTTCTACTACCTAGTACCCTAATAGAACTTTCACTATCATTGTATAGTACCCTACTTGGAGTTTCCACCAACTGCTTGGTTTCCTACAAAAACTTATCGTTTATCAAGTTACCTACTTGCACCCTTGACACCCTTGTCAGGTCATAAGATAGCCTAATTATAGACTGACCATACATCAAAATATAGATTCGATGTGGTGCTCCTAACACCAATAATCGTTCCTTTTTAACGTGTGAAAACTAAGTTTAAAGTTAGTAAATGACATTTTAAATAAAGAAGAATGGTATGCATTTATGCGTGATAAAATAGGAATGAAATGCAATCATGCACATATACATTATGATGGAATGAAAATATTGCGAGCAAGGAGATAAAATAATCTTAAAAGTAAACAAAGTAAGCTTTATGTCAACCTGTGCTGTCTGGAAACGGCATTTTCACTGCCGTTCCCGTTTCCGAAACGTTGGGAAACGTTTCCACGGATGGAAACTTACCCGAAACGGTCGGCGTCGGTGACAGGCGGCGCTGCACGGTCCCGGCCGGCGTCGGCGCCAGGCGGCGCTGCACGGTCCCGGCCGCGTCGGCGCCAGGCGGCGCTGCACGGACGGCGCCGCAGAGGTGCGGAGCCACCCCGCGACAGCGCCGGCGCTAGCCGGAGCCCCGGGGCCCTTCTCCAGGGCCGACACGACCAGCGGCATCACGGACACCCTAGATCCACAATCCAGCCCTGAAATCCGGCAAATCCCTAGATCTAAATTCAGAATCCAAGCACAAACCGAAAATCCAACTCAAATGCCACTCACCGATCTTCCTTCTTCCGGATCTCGCCGCCCGATTCCTCTGCTCGACGGCTCAAATCGGCACCGCCCGACTGATGATCAGCCAACCCCCACAGCTGAGTTCCCGTCGTCGACTTCTCCTTCGCTCAAACTCCAGATTTGGAGCTTCCCTCACGCTCGGTTTCGTCGGAGAAGAGAGGTTGAGCGGCGGCGTCGCGCGAGTGAGAAACCCAACGAAGGAATCGCGATTTTAGGGCTACTGTAGGTTTCTTACCGGGTTTGCCGGATCCACTAACCAATAAGCCCCTATCCACTAACCCTTTAATAAATGGGCTGGTATTTGGCTAATGGGTTGATACCAGGTTTGGGCTTTTAATTTAGTTGGTTTAATGGCTAAATGGCTAGCTAGAATTAATTTTAGAGTTAATTTCTAATTAACCTCCTAAATAAATTTCTTAATGTTTCGGTATTTTACAGAGCTGGATGTTGCCGTTTCCAAAATCCGGAAACTTCAACTATTGCCGTTTCCCGTTTCCGTTTCCGCGTTTCCCGTTTCCCGTCTCCAAGTTTCCAGACAGCATAGAATCATTAAATCTAAGCCTACGTTCCTTAATAGGAAACATAGGATCTAGGTTAGGAAGCTAGGAGGAACTAGTATTAGTCACTCTACGTGTAGGTCTACAAATATTAGAATAGGTAAATAAGTATTTAAACTAAAAAAACTTGAAAGAGCTTAAACATTGTTACCTAGGCATAACGAAGGAATGGGCTAAGGCTTCGAGACTTGAGTTTGGAACAAGCTTACTGAGGCTCCTTTAGAAGATGACAATTGATCTTGAAATGTCCCTTCTTGTTGCACTCGAAACATTAGATATTGGTTTAGTCCTTCTTTTGGATCTACTTCTTTACAAATCTTTTGGAAAACCTCTTCCTTCGGATCATTCTCTTAATGATGTTAACAACTTCTAAAGATAGATCATCTTCATCAATTGAAGATTCGGATTTAGACTCTGATTCGGTCTCCTCTCTAGGTCTAGGTTTTAACTTAAACTTTGATTTTATTTTGACTCCATCAACTTTACATGTAGTTAAAGTGATACATTTCTTGATCCGGATGGAATGACAGGGGCCAAACACGTAGGATAAAAGAGGCCCACAAAGGACACGTGGAAAGGACGTGGCGGCCAATCAGAAGAGCCCGACTCCTCTGAAAGAAGGGGGGATTAAACCCAGGCCCTAGGCAGAGGTGCCACCTCCCTAGTAGCACGAGCAGAAAGCCCTGCCAACTACCTCAGAAAATAACCCCCAGCACTCCCACAGCTAGGATCAACAGCCTACGACCTCAGCATTGGCCCATCGCAACCTACGAGCCCAGGGTCGGTACAACGATAAGCCTACCACACCATCAAAGGACATATACAGGACCTAAGCCCGTAACTGAACCCCACAGACCTAGCCGATCTCCTCACAAGCTGGGTCGCATCACCCAACCTCACTAACGGGCCGTCTACCTGCACTCCCAACAATTGTACGAGCCAAAACTCCCTAGCCCACCAACCAGCTAGGGCCAAAAGTAGGGCCATTACACCAGCCGAGCTCCTTCAGACCTCGGCACCTGATGCCCTGCAACTATCAAGGAAACAGAACTACACTCATAGGCCAACCTCATGAGCAGGTCGCTGCATCATAAGCCGACCTCCCGATCAGGTCGCCACAGCATAAGCCGACCTCACGATCAGGTCGCCGCAGCATAAGCCAACCTAACGATCAGGTCACTACATCACAACCCAACCTCTAGACCAGACTGTCACCTCGTACGCCGACCTCAAGGCTCGACGGTCACAGCAGGGGCTAGCACCTGGGTGTAGCAGCCTGGCCCCACCTCGAAGGAAGGACTTCCTATTAATCTCTTCCACCACAAAACACATAAGGAGATCGGAAGAAGACCCGCCTACCTACCCGGCTAGGAATATTCCACATCAGCGCATCTCAACCCTACATATTGGTCACGCCTGACGCGGAGATGATACCAACGGATAACGATCAAGGCTCCTTCACTAAACTTATCCGCAGGAGGCGATTTAGATAACGATCAAGGCTCCCTTACCAAGGCGATGTAGATAATCCAATCTCATTACCGAGTCCCAGACAATCACAACCCTCCAAAGAAGATAAGATATATAGAAGAGCCGTCTGATTTGTAGAACCTGTCACACATCATATCCAGAGATCTCGCCATCTCCTCCAATCCCAGGCCGCTGGATCCGAAGGTATCGCTCCCCCTCGCTCTATATAAACCTCACAGGTACGACATTCAACCCATCTTGAATCCGGAGGGTACACTTGCATTTTTCTGGGTCTGACTTGAGCGTCGGAGTGGCCACGCCGGGATCCCCCGGCGCCCAGCTAATCCGTGCGTTCAGTGCCCCCTTCGCAGGTCCTTTCTCTTCCGCTGTGGAAACCTCGGGTGACGCGGCCTCCCCCTTGTCTGGTGATTCAGCTGTCGTCGGTAAGGAGCCGGAACATATCAAGTTGCGATTATCGACTTGCTCTCTGATTACATGAATTCTGTTGAGAATATCCTTGAACCTTTCAAGAAGTTGGCTTACAGACTAACCATCCTTCCTTTAGATGGTTTGAAGTTGACTCAGCAATAGGTCCTTCTTAGCAGTTCTTGAGTCTACTAAATCTTTGTGGAGTTCAATGAGCTTCTCCCAAAGCTTTTTTGCACTACTAAATAGTCCAACTTTACTCATATATTCCTAAATCAAACAACATTGAAGTGGTGTAGTAGCCTTTGCATTGGCTTGAGCTTTCTTTTTAATGTTGTTAGTCCTTAGATTGAAACCATCGAGCTCACCATTGTAGTCTCTCGGTAGGTTAAAACCTACTTTAATGATCATCCAATTCTTGATTTCATTCATTAGGTAGTATTTCTATCCTACCTTTCCAATAGGCAAAATTATCATCATTGAAAAGAAGAGAACAAGTTGTATTGTAGACTTCTTGCTAAATCATAAAGACAGAATTTTTCTAAAATTTTGGAAAATCTTAGGTAAGTAAAAAACAAATGTTTGTAATCAGGTCTAGGATATGATTAGAGTAGGGTTGGGTTAGGGTTGGTTTAACATTAGGTTAGGGTTTGGTTTGGGCTAGGCTCGGATTAATATTTTTAAAAATTTTAATTAGTGGTCAACCTAACTCAAGAGTGCAAATCTCTTGGTTGATGAGAAGGTAATCCCTTGGCATGTGAGAGAGCGACCTAAATTTTGAATGTGTGTAGTTTTCTTTCCTAGGTGAGGACTTGAGCAATAAATAGGTGTTTCAATTCACAATCAAAGTTAACAAATCAATCAATTGTTAGTCACATTCAATCAACTTATATATCTAATCAAATCAAAGAGTTGAGTGAGTAGAAAGCTTGCAATAGAAAGCCTTTGTTTTAGGGTTGATTGAATGACAATTCAATTGATTGAAGCTAAGTCAATCTATTAGTGAATTAACTAACAATTTTAAATTCAAATTATTATATTCATCAAATAGGATGCTTTTGAAGAAGTTGATTGTCACTAGGATTCAATCGGTGAAATAGTCATCAAAAGATTTGAACATGGATGGATATGGATAGTCAACCGATGACACACAATAGTCAATTGATAACACAATTACTCGAAAAATCAAGCAAGATCCAAGTGAACCGATCATGATCTAGATGAAACTGTCATGAAATAGTAAACCATGTCAATGTTTGATCCATGCTAGTTGACTAAAAGACAATTGAGTCTCTTGAAGTTGAAGCAATCAATTGAAAACAAAGATTGAGTCAACTAGATAAAGTAATAGTCGTTACAGTTTGAAGAATAGTGTATTAGTCGATTTATAAAAATGAAGCAGTCAATTGATGATGACCATATTCACTCTATAAATATTGACCAAAGACACTTCAAATTCAACTATATGGATAACATCCACAGTAACCTACTATGATTCTCAACTTTGCACAACAATGCTTTCATTACTATTTGAGTTTTCGTATTTTTTTATTTATTATTTCTATTATCTTTCACATTAATTTAATTTCTTGAGCTTAACATCTTTACATTCAACCTCCATATTTTATAACATCTATTACTACACTTATTTAATATCTTTATAATAATTTTTATAAAAGGTTTCTCTTCTTTGAAGGTTTTTAAAGAAGAAGAAAGATAATAGATTTTCATGGATTGACTCACCTTATGATTAGAATAGGAATCGAAGATTTTCAATTACCTCCTTAATGTTTTATTTTCTTAGTGCACTCATTTTTTTATATTGTACGAATTTATTTACATATTGCTAACTAATATTTTCACTATGCTAACAACTAAAAGATATTACATTTTTCCATTGTACTTAACTATGTTTCTTATTTTTCACTGTTTGTCTTATTCTGCTATTCTCCCCTCTAGCGTTATACTCAATTTTAAATTTCCTTTAGAAAAATGTCACACTAGAGTAACACGAGCAGAAGATTAGGAAGTATTTTGAACCACGTTAAAAAAAAACCTTGAAAATTACATTTTTTTAATTCAATTTTACTTTATTGTTGCAATTCAATTATCATTTTTTCTCATTGTAATTTCTTTAATTTGTTTCACAGCAATTGCTTTAGTTTTCTTCTTGCAATGATATAAGTTTTTCTACTGCAATTACTTCAGTTTTTTTTCATTGCAATTACTTTATTTCCATGCTAATTACATTAGCTTTCTTTTTGCAATCACTTTAATTTTTTTTTCTTTCTGCGATTACTTTATTTTCTCATTGCCATCAATTCTACTTTCTTATTTTAATTCCTTTAATATTGTTATTTTAATTTAATTATAAGTTTTATAGTTATAACTACTTTATAGACCTTTTATAAGTTTTTTTTACTAAAAGTATTTATATATTATTGTATTATATACACGCGCACACACATGCTATTTAATATTTAGTTGGACTTAATAATCTTTGTTAATTGTCTATTTATAATCCTTCAATTTATATAAAAATAATTTTATCAATGAAATATTTAAACTATCCTATAATAGACATCTGTAATTAATATTTTCATTTTAAAAAGTAGCTTGGAAGCCTTGAGACGGATCTTCTTAAAACTCTAATCCAACTTAAAGAACTTATATATATATATATATATATATATATATATATATATATATATATAAATGTTTACTATTAAATTTATTATATATTAACTTTTAAAAAAAAAAAAAAAATTTTACTTAATCGATCCCTTCCACACTCAAAGTCCGAATCCACTTTCTTTTCCTAATCCGTCCATGATCATATTAACCTTTATAATATATAAATTAAATTTATAAAATATTAATAGGTCGTCATTATAATACCATTAACATGGCAACACAATATTATTTTTTTTCAATTTTTAATCTTATTTTTTCATATTTATTTATTTTATATTATTATCTAAATTTATTATTCTAATCTTTTTAAAGCTATTATCTTTTTCCTATTTTTAGAATTATTCCTTGATGTTTATTAATTTGATATTATTATATGCCCATATTATTAGTTTTATTGTTATTTACTAAATGTAATATCTTCCTTTAGTTATGTAATTTATTTGTTGCCATCATTGTGCATGTAACTCACGATATATCAAGACTAATAAAGAGGACAAGTCTGAATTAATGTTTGATTTAGAAGTTAAAATACATTTGACTTGACTTAACTTCTCATAGAATTGAATGCTTCTTAGTTTTATGGGTTGAATTAGTTTAGTTGACCGTGTGGGGTCAAGCCATCGACTTGTTTGACCGTGTGGGGTCAGAATTTCGATGGTCTAAATTTCATACTGGATCAACGTTTGACTTTTAATTAACTGCCTTACTCTTTTTTTTTATTTTCAAAGTCAACTTTTTTTTTCTTTTTCTTTTTGTTTTTGTTTTTTAGCATGATGTCTGCTACACCATCTTCTTCTTGAGTTGTCCTCGTTTGGCCTACTGCGCAGTTGATTTTGCATAGCTTATGCAGAATTCTTGTATCATTCCTGAGGAGCTCAAAGACATTATAAATTAGTTGCTTAAGCAGACTTCTTGTATTTCTCTATCGTCGAGGTAAGGTGATGGAGTCAACGATGAAAAGTAAGTTGCGGCCCAACAAGTTAAGAATGGGGATCAAATTAAGGTCGTGAAAAGAAATTAAAGGATCATTCGAATTCTCCTCTAAAGATTTGACTTAGATAGTAACTCTATCGAGATAGATCAAGGGGTGAACTCTAGTCATTATCATTGCATATAAACACACGATTGGATCAAAGGAGAATATGGGTTGTACTTATCGGCTAACCCTAATCTCTAGTCTCTAGAACTAACTTGAAGATTTCCAACTCCAATTAGGGATAGCATCTAGTGGATTGTGGAGCTCTAATGACAAGAGTAATCCCTAAAAGCGAACTTAGCACTGCTACCATGAAAATAGTTGACCCCATCATAGAGTAAGATTAACGTCTAAAGATCATGGAGCTCTAGTGATAGAAGTAATCCCTAAAAGCAACCTTAGCATGCTCCCATAAAAATAAAAGTGCATCTCAAGGCTTTCATGATTTGTCAAAGAGCCTAAGGGGTCTATCCTAATCCACTCTTGCGGGTTGCGATTAGGATAGACATGTCGATGTTTTTATGCTTCTGTTTACCTCATAGACACACTGATTACCTTGGATGAATCCCTTCATAGTCATACATCAAGATAAAGACCATTTCCTTTGTCAACCATTTGTCATAGTGAAACTGAAATCCTAGGATTACCTTTCAAACTTGCTTTCTCACCATTTTCTCTTGATCACTTTCGACACGACTTCTCGATTCTCTAGATAATCTATATTGCAAATATTTGGTACTCAACAATACATTCCCACAGGATGATATACTTTTTATTATTTGACGATACTGTGTACTTGGGGTATGATTGGATGACATTAAGTTTTTAGCACTGTTGTCAGGGACTGTCTTTGTTGACATCGAGTTCCATTCATGATTTGGTTAATCTAGATCTTTTTCTTTTTCCTTTTTCCTTTTCATCGTGATCATTCCTCTTGCAGGTTGACGAGTCTCCTTTTTATGCGAAGAACAACTAGATCGAATGTTGTTCTAGATTTAGACTCATAGATAGAAAGGACTTGTTGCGCAAGAAGAAATCTCCAAAAGTAGCTAAAAATTCAACCAACACCAACTATGGCTACCTGACGATGAAAATTGTCCACTGAAGGACTACACCATACTAGTGCGAGAGGATTGAGGTCTAACATCATGAGACTCCCAATCGAAGCAAGCAACTTTGAGTTGAAGCCTGCCATGATTTTTATGGTCCAGCAACATTAATTTGGAGGCTTGCTCATGGATGATCCAAATATGCATCTTTAGATATTTTTGGAAATTTGGGATACTTTCAAATACAATGACACTACTGCAAATGACATTAAATTGCAATTTTCCCCTTCTCATTGAGAGACAAAACGAGATCATGAGTACATTCCCTACCCACGGATAGCATCACGACATGGGACCAAATAGAGCAATGCTTCCTCGATAAATTTTTTCCTCTAGCAAAACCACACAACTTAGGACTCCAATTGCGAGTTTCATACAAAAAGATGGAGAATTCTTGTTCGATACATGAGATAGGTTTAAGGGACTTCTTCAATAGTGCCCTCATCATGGATTATAGAGGTTGTAGACGTTGGGCAAAGCCCATGAGATCATCAAGAATGTAGCAATGAAGCAGCACCAATAGGCCAACGAAGGAGCAACCTTAGAAAAAAATGTAGATGAGGTAAGTACTCTTGACCTTATTGCTATAAAAATGGGTGCTTTATCGAAAAGGTTTGACTCCCTTACCATTAACACTTTTGAACCTTGTTAATATTTCTTGTGAAATCTGTGATACAAAAAAAGGCACATAGGTATGAATTGTCAAGTGGGGATTGCACCACCACAAGGAATTCAGATGGAGCAATTGGGCGCGATAAACAACAACAATCAGAGGTCGAACAATCCATCCTCCAACACTTAAAACCTTAGTTGGAGCAATCATCTTAATTTCTCCTATTGAAACAACAACCTTTTGCAGAAGAACAGATTGGAAACGATACTAGGAGACTTCATGACCGCTCAAAATCAACAGAATAAGAAGTTCGAGCAAATGTACAAGGACACAAGAGAAGCGCTCAAACAAATGAGAGGTAAGATAGATGATATTTGCAATTATATCGAAATGTTGGAAATCCAAATTGCACGGATTGCAAGCACCGCATCGAGGACTCCAAGGAGATTTTCAAGGCAATAGAAGGCAAACTCGATGGAGCATTGCAATGCCATGTCCTTAAGGAGAGGAAAAACATTGGATGGACCTTGGGAAAGAAATGACAGCGAAGGAAGTGTCACCCATAAGGAAGGAAGAACCACCGTGACACCTACTAGAAAGGAGCAACTAAGAGAAGTTGAGAACATGTTTGAGGAGCCAAGGTCCAAGACATCCATGAGGATGTGCGTACCACCGGTTCTTTTCCTTCAATGTTTGGCCAAGGTAAAGCTAGATGAATAATTCAATCAATTCCTCAAGAATATCAAGATGCTTATGATAAATATTCCTTTCCTTGATGCCTTGGAACAAATGTCAATCTATTCAAAGTTCATAAAAGATATTTTTTCACATCGGAAAAAGATAGAGGACTACAAGATCATAATTTTGATGGAGAAGTTAGTGTGTGTTATATTTGAGAGATGTCCTAAGGCGCGTTGTCGCACAAGTGGAAATGACTCCGACATCAAGATTTTAGACTTTTACGGAGAAAAAAAATAGAGAAGTAGTTCGGATTTCAAATCTGGTTCGGACGATGATGCGGGGGGGGGGGGGGGGGGGGGGGGGGGGGGGGGGGGGGGGAGGGGTTTTGGGAAGGATAAAATTAGAATTGGGTACGCGATTTGGACAATCCCAAAATCAAGTATGCGATTCGAGTAGACCTCAAAAATAACTACGCGATTTGGTAAAATACTGATTTAATATTAAATTGAAATGATCGATTGATTAAACCAACTATGAAATTTTATTATCTGAATCAATCCATTCCAACTAAGAAAAGCATAGTTTCACTAAACGTCAAGGGTTAAAATCAAGAGCACTCCTTAGTTTTTATCTTATTTTTATTATTATTAAAAGAACATATATTACAAGATAAGTAAGGCATCATAAAATTGTCTAATTTAATTAAAATGATCAAAATTCTATTATATCAAAAGGTATTTTTTTTAACTTATTAAAAATTAGTTCAACTCAGATAATTTTTTTTTAATTTAACTAAAATTACTATAATATATATTTTTTAATAATTTTAATGAAAGTTGTTACACTAATTAAATAATTTTAAATTGTTATAAATATTTTATGAATAAAAATATTTTTGATATAAAAAACTTTTTGATTTTTTTTTCAAATGGATCATCTTTTAATGATAATGGAACTCCCTTCTTTTCTGTAAAGTGGACCTCACGATTATTTGTGAAGAGGTAAATCAAAAAATTACAGTTGATCACGACGAAGAAATGTATTACTCGGCTTCGTCGAAATTCAAACATTTGCTCTGTTCTACAAATCTATTTTGTCGGAACCAACTAAGCTATGCCCGAAAGCTAATGGAACTCCCTTATGCCTCTACATGTGGCATGGTGGCAAATAATTGGGCATTTTTCAAATAACGATTCACATAACGTGCATTTGGTCGTCATTGAATTTTTGATGAGTATAATATAATTATTGTATTTTTAAATTTATTTAATAAATAAAATACAAAATTGAATCGGCTATCTTAAAATTAATCGAATTTTAAGATGTGAATATATGCCCTTCTCACTTTTACGTCCTAATATTTTTTTTAAGCACGTCAAATGCTCAATCAAAATTAGTTAAATCACTAATAAAAAAAATGATAATAAAAGTTTAGCCACATCTCTGTGGATGGTCGGTCCGGTCCCACGGAAGTTTTCCACCGACCAATATATAGCGCATATAGCTTATCAATTTATGTGGATTATATATATATATATATATATATATGATTTTAATATATGGGGTACTTTACGTGAGCACCAATATAAATATTATATATATATATATATATATATATATATATATATATATAGTTTTTTCGTCGGGCAGGATATCAGACCTGTATATATATATATATATATATATATATATATATATATATATATATATAATACCTTTTATTTTCAAAAATGATATAAAGTTGAAAATATCTAGAACCTTCAATATTTCACTCTAACATTGTATTAATAACATCAATGGTGATTTCTATTAACAAATAAATTTCACTAAAATTTTTTAAAATAATTTTAAAATATTTTTTAAAATTAATTTTCAATCGTGATCTATGGACTGAATGCACATGACTTATATATTAACTTTCCCTATGATTGGTCAAACAAAATCCATTTGATTTGATGAAACTTAACTCATTTAGATGTACCAATCAACATATTAAACTTAGTTATCATCCTAATATCTCACTTATATCTAATGTGTCTCATTTGTGAGATGTACAATCATATTTTCCCTAAACTAGAGGGATCATACATTTCTAATTCAACTATCCTATCAAAGATGTCAAACAATGTCATTTGTTCTTATTTACAAGGAACTAAAATAATATATGAGAATGAGTATGACATGCATCTAATGTATACTTTTTTTATTAAAAAATTATCATACTCAAATAATGCATGCATGACATAACATGCATCAAATATCAGTGATAAGATATAATACTCATGTATGTCATAATGTCATGGTAGGTATAAATATACAAGCATGTAAGCATAGCACAATATTATAAAATACATAGATGTCCTTATCTAATCATTATATCAAATACAAAATTTGACATAAGTGGACCAAACCTTTTCAAATGTGCAAAAACCTCAATCTTGACACACTTTTAGTATCTATCACATACGTGCCAATTTTGATCAAACTTAAGAACTCAATTCTTATTGAAACATTAGAAAATCCTCAAGGATAAAATTTAAAAATTTATTTTTAAGATATCACTATACCTCAAAAAGTGCTAAAATACCAATTTTATCATGGTTAGATTTGTTGGGTTGTAAGGGTGTAAACATAGTCCCACATCTAAAACACATGGAAAAGATCATGGGTCTAAAATGATGAAAGATATCTCTATTGGTATGAGACCTTTTGAGGAGAGCCCAAGATCAAAGTCATAAGGGCTTAGGTCCAAAGTGGACAATATCATGCCATTGTGGAGATATTTTAATTCCATCGGTTCTAACAAGTAGTATTAGAGCGAGGCTGCTCTTCATCAGACTAACCGCCGAAAGAGTCATGATTCGAGATCTAACCATGTGGGTTGAACCTTAAACAAAAAAAGTGGATACTCCCGATGGGTCAAGGATTCAAACATCGAACGGAAGCTTTCCGTTTGAGGGGGGTCTATGGTCCTTTGTTTGAGGGGAGATAGTTGGGTTGCAAGGGTGCAAACATAGTCCCACATCTAAAACACATTAAAAAGATCATGTGTTTAAAATGATAGGAACAAGATTAACTACCCTTCCAATTTAGATTGACACACCCAATACATATCTAGTGTGAAAGGATCACTCTTAGAAATCCAATACCTATTAGAGTTCCTTGGGTGTATTAGGTGATTAGTAAGGATAACTTTTCTAGATATCTTTATAATGCCTCTTTTAAGCTTCTTAGAAGTCTTAGTCATACTAGTCTCCTCAAAGTCAACATCCGGGATGACCTCCCTTGTGATCTTGAATTGACTCATAAACTTAGGGTTAGTTTCATAATTATATGAAACTATAAGGTGTGAAAGTATACTCTCCTTAGACTTAGATTTGTATCTCAAACCTTTCTTACCTTTGGTTGGTTCTTGCCTACTTAATCCTAGATTTTCCTTCTTAGATCCTTTAACCTCATTTGACATTTTCTTAAGGGTCTTCTCTAATTGATTAAAATTTGACTTTAAGGCTTGATTTTTTTCTCCAAATCATTAATTCTTGATTTTTCATTTCTAATTTGGGTTTGTACTTTCTAGGCATATGTCTA
>NC_133865.1:12564471-12589643 GCF_044706935.1 Curcuma longa
TAGGGTTAAGCATGAAAATGGTTACATGAGTCATGTAATGTTTACCATGCTTTAAACCATGTTGCATACCTTAAGCATTCGGCCAAATAAAGAGTTAGGGTTTGGATGATCTATACTTATAAATTTTATCTTGTTTTATTATTGCTAACTAAATCTTTTTTGAGTTTCCTTGTTTTCCTTCAATAAATGCAATTTCGACTTTCTTTCTAATATTCTTATTTCTTATTTTGTCCATCCTCGTATGTCCACACATTTACCTTAACATCCTCATCTCTACAACTCTCATCTTCTGCTCATGTACTCGAGTCATAGCCCAACATTCAGCGTCATATAACATAGCAAGTCTAACCGCCGTTTTGTAAAACTTCCCTTTTACGTTTTAGAGATACTGTATGATCACATAAAATAACCGATATTCTCCTCCATTTTAATCATCCTACTTGTATACTATGTAAGATATCTCTCTTAATCCCTCCATCGTCTTGAAAAAATGATCCTAAATATTTAAAACTCTTAGTTATAAATAAGTCATCTCCTATCTTAACAATTGTGTCATTACGTCTAATATTGCTAAATTTAATTTCATATATTCTATTTTTACTCTACTAAGCCTAAAATATTTTACTTCTAGTGTTTCCCACCAATATTTTAGTTTAGCATTTACTCTTTTACGTGTCTCATCTACCAAAATAATATAATCTACAAATAACATGCACCCCGGTACTGTGTCTTGAATGTGTCTGGTGAGTTCGCTCATGATTAGTGTAAGAAGATAGAAACTTAAAACTGATCCACTAACACAAATACTGACTTGAGCACATCCATAGCATATTTCCTATAAAGAGATAATAGTTTATCTAGATCAAGTTTGCTATTGAACATGGCCACTGACATAATATATTGACTCAGGCACATCCGTCTAGCTTATTTCCTATGAACATATAATAGTTTGTCTATATCCAATTTTCCATTGAGCATGACCCTGTAGTAGACCAAATGTCTGCTACCACTTGAATCCCAAGTTAATATGAATTCCATGCAGCCATATAGTCTATTCTCATGCCTTGATTATAAAACTGAATTAAGATGAACATCACTATAACAATCAGGTATATATAGATAGAATCTTTTGTATTGCATA
This sequence comes from Curcuma longa, assembly GCF_044706935.1. Taxonomy (NCBI): domain Eukaryota; kingdom Viridiplantae; phylum Streptophyta; class Magnoliopsida; order Zingiberales; family Zingiberaceae; genus Curcuma; species Curcuma longa. The sequence goes on from NC_133865.1 coordinate 12,565,613, forward strand.
AAAAATGTCCATTCACTAACAAGCCTACTGAATTGGCATAAATACCAGAACAAATAATTGGAAGAAACCTAGTTAGTAACCAAAGAATATGTGAAGAGATATAAATAATGTAGACGAAGTAAATCATGTAGAAGATTTGATAGCGCTTCTTCACTTCATAACAAATTTTACCTTGTAAGAGAAGCGCTTCCCATCATAGTTTACTTTTGTGTTATTCTTTAAGCTATCAAATAGCGCCTTATTGGAATTTACATCGACATAGCATGCTTCATTTATCTCTTCTGGTGTAAAAGATTGTCTAGTCTGCAAAAACAGAAAAGAGAGGAATTAATAGAGACATAGGTTGAAATAGAACCTCTGGATTATTTATTTTTTTTAATAGCATAATCTATTATGTGCTTGGGGCACATAATGAATCATACAAGCAAAATCCAACAACAAGGCATCTGTTTTCTCTGACATTAAATCCTCATTTCTTAGCTAATATTGTGTTACCAAATCAAATAGTTAATCAAACATAATAAATATCATGAATCTATATGTTAAAAATATCCGTTTGGAAACTATGGGCTGAACTTTTTCTACAGCTAGATAACGACCTGAATACAACTACGTTGCTGGAACCCATTGCTTAGGCACATTGAAAAACTGGATCAAGCTTTTTCATGGTTGATGATACTCAGAGGACTAAGGTTATTTGATCCAAGAGAAACAATTTTTGAAAATCATATTATACTTCCATATATCTACTATGTCCTTCTTACTTCCATAGCTACTTTGAACACATCAAACACTCCATGTTCATTCCTCAACTAGAATTGTATTCTTTCAAACCATTGCATATTACAATAATTGCAGAAAAGGTCATACCTCAAAGAGTAAGTCAATAACTCGTTTAAGTTGTGCGCCCACAGGAGACTTTCTAATCGCATTTATGTGCTGCAGCCTTTCTGTATCATTTGAGAATTTAATGGGAGCAGATACTTTTGAAGGAGCTGATGAATTGCTACTGGGTGCTGCTTTGTGTGATTTAGAAGTCTTTGAAGATGGACGAGATGATATAGCTGTGAGAGTTGACTGGCACCTCTCCTGTTGTTGCTTAAACCTATTAAGGCTTTCTTGCAGTGACATCTGCAAAATGGCCAATATCATGAGTTTAAAAAGAATACCTCAATATAAGAACATGAATACTCAATTTTTTGAACAAATTTATCACAATATCAGTTTCTATTAGAACAATTGTTGAGTTTTCAGAAGAAACCATGCAATTGTTGAGTTTCTATTAAGAACGATTATCGTAAAATCAATAGCAACACAGGCCTTGTGGATGAGGGCTGAGGTTCGTGCTCTTGGACGGCAGATCTCGAGGAGACGATCGAGTGCCGCTGTGGAGGAGGGATGAAACAGAAGCGGAGAAGGACGCGATCGGAAGGGAAGAAGAGAAAACGCGAGCTCCCGGATGGTGGCGGCGGCAGACCGGATCGGTGCGTAGGGCAAGCGGCGGCTGGCTCGCGATGAGGAGTGGGGAAGACGACACGCGAAGAGCAGGCCGGCGGAATCGGCAGCACACGGGGAAAGGAAAACGAGAATCGCGAGAAGAGAAGCGCCGATCGGAAGAGGAAGAGGAAGAGATGAGGCGGATCGCGAGCTCGGGAGAGGAAGAACACGGTCGCGGCTTAAAAACAGGGTTGGTTTCGGGTTAATCGGTTCACGCGGTGAGGATTGGCTGAATCGGCCTGTAACCTAGCGAACCGATTATTATAATAAATCAGATTTAAAATAAAATTATTTAATTCGTTAATCAAATAATTCTAATTTAAACAATCAATTTTTTTCATTCTCTTTACTAATAAATTTTTTTTTTTTTGTATCTTACAAGATTTCACTCAATGAAACTTAGAAAGAAAGGGATTTTGACCAACACTTTCAAAATCTATAGTCTCTGTCTATATAAATAAAAGTATAAATAAAAATATCACTGTGATCATTAAATATAAAAATAAATAAATTTTTTTAAATTTTATTTAATTTAATATTTAATTAAAAATGAAATAAATAAATATTTTTTTTTTATCCTCGGTATAGATCAACGGTCATGACGGAGTAAGTTATAAAAGAGAATAAGGCTTCGAATTCTATTTCAGATAACATCTTCCTCCGTCGTGGTCAATTATAATTTTTCGATTTACTTTTTATAGATGATGGTGGACTATAGCATGAGACCATTGAAGTGATGAATTTTATTTTTTATAAAAATATATATATATATTTTCCTGCTGCGCGCCTCCTCCTCCGCGACGGCATCCGCGACGCTGCGTGGGTGCCAGCGTGGCAGCGATTTCTCCCGTGGCTTATCCCGCTCTCCCAAAATCGCCGAAGCTTTATCCCGGCTTCGATTCAAATCCCTCCTAAAAACCGCCAGCGGCCAACCTGCCGAAGCTCCGCCGCCCGCCCTGTGCTCGTCGCCCTGTGCTCTCGCCCTTGCTCCCGCGCCTTGTTCGCGCCGCCTTGCCTCGCCGCGGCTGCGCCGCCGCCCTGTGCTTTTCGCCCCTGTGCCGATCCGCGGGCGCTTGCGCCCGCCGGCCGCTGTGCGCTTTCGCCGCTGCTCTGCGCCGCCTGTTCGCCGCCTGTGCTACTTCGCCCCTGCGCCCGGCCGCCTGACGGCGCCTTCATCGCGGGGGAAACCGTTGGCGCCGCCCTATGTCTCAGCTCCTGCTCGCCTTCGTCGCCGCAGCCAGACATAAAACCATCGCCAGACGCCCTGTGCTCTTACCCTAAACCCACACGCGCGAGTTAAGGTTTCCCTAAACCCTAACCTGTCAAAACCATTTATTTGACTTAAGTAGCTTAATTTGTTAGGTTTTAGGGTTTAGTTTAAGAAAATCGTCAAAACCCCTTGACACTTTCCCTAAGTAGCTTAATTTGTTAGGTTGTAGGGTTTACTATTAAGTAGCTTCTATGAAAAGTCTTTATTGAATTCGTTGATAATTGTGGTGTTTTGTGATTTAGAAATGACATAGCTAAATTTGTTAGGTTATAGGGTTTAGTATTCAATTATTCTATGAAACTCATTATTGAATTAGTCGCTAATTGTGTGTTTTGTGATTTAGAAATGACGAAGAGTAAAAAAGTTACCCGTGCTACTGAAGGAGATGCTGGAACAAGCGGAAAAGATGGTTATACAAGGCGTTCACCATCAAAATTCACGTCCGTAGCCTAAGCACGACAATGCACCCCAAAGTATATGACGAACAGGGTTCCGAGGTGAATGGCACCATTATATTGCTTCCAAAACAGAAGTTGCATGTCTCTACTTCAAACCTTTTCAGGATCTGTATAAACTCGAGATGTGCTTATAGAAAGCTTCTTTTATAAGAGATAGAGCGGAGCGAAGAGAGGGTGTTCGGACTGTCCTTGGTGGTTATTTACTTTTGGGTGCATTGTCGAACCAATGCTTAGGCATGACGGACATAAATTTTGATGGTGAACACCTTGTATAACCATCTTTTCCGCTTGTTCCAGCATCTCCTTCAGTAGCACGGGTAAGTTTTTTACTCTTCGTCATTTCTAAATCACAAAACACCACAATTAGCAACTAATTCAATAATGAGTTTCATAGAATAATTGAATACTAAACCCTATAACCTAACAAATTTAGCTATGTCATTTCTAAATCACAAAACACCACAATTAGCAACGATTTCAATAAAGACTTTCATAGAATAACTTAATAGTAAACCCTACAACCTAACAAATTAAGCTACTTAAGATAGTAAAGGGGTTTGACGGGTTAGGGTTTAGGGAAAATAAAGAGTTTCATAGATTCAGCTATTAATAAAATTAAGGGGTTTTGACAGGTTAGGGTTTAGGGAAACCTTAACTCGCGCGTGTGGGTTTAGGGTAACAGCACAGGGCAGTGACTGGCGATGGTCTTCGTCTGGCTGCGGCGACGAAGGCGAGCAGGAGCTGACACTAGGGCGGCGGCAACGTTTTCCCCCGCGACGAAGGCGCCGAAGATCACAGGCAGCGAGGAGCAGGGGCGAAGATCACAGCCGGCGAAGAGCAGGGGCGAAGAGCAGCCACAGGCGGCGAAAAGCAAAGGCGCGACGAGCACAGGGCGGCGCCGAAATGCACAGCCGCGACGAGCACAGGGGCGAAAAGCACAGGGCGACGAGCACAGGGCGACGAGCACAAGGCGGCGGCGAAAAGCACAGGCGCGACGAGCACAGGGCCGAAGAGCACAGGGCGACGAGCACAGGGCGACGAGCAGCGGAGCTTCGGCAGGTTGGCCGCGCGATTTTAGGAGGGATTTTGAATCGAATATATATTTTATAAAAAATGAAATTCATCACTTCAATGGTCTCATGCTATAAGTCCCACCATCATCTATAAAGAAGTAAATCGACAAATTATAATTGACCACGACGGAGGAAGATGTTATCTCGGTGAATTCGAACTCTTATATATTCTCTTTTATAACGTTGCTCTGTCATAACCAATTTAATTATGTCCCGAGGACAAAAAAAAATATATATATATATATATATATATATTTATTTATTTCATTTTTAATTAAATATTAAATTTAAAATTTAAAATTTAAAAAAATTTATTTATTTTTATATTTAATGATCACAGTGATATTTTTATTTATACTTTTATTTATATAGACAGAGACTATAGATTTTGAAAGTGTTGGGTCAAAATCCCTTTCTTTCTAAGTTTCATTGGGTGAAATCTTGTAAGATACGAAAAAAAAAAAAATTTATTAGTAAAGAGAATGAAAAAAATTGATTGTTTAAATCAGAATTCGTTTGATTAACGAATTAAATAATTTTATTTTAAATCTGATTTATTATAATAATCGGTTCGCTAGGTTACAGGCCGATTCAGCCAATCCTCACCGCGTGAACCGATTAACCCGAAACCAACCCTGTTTTTAAGCCGCGACCGTGTTCTTCCTCTCCCGAGCTCGCGATCCGCCTCATCTCTTCCTCTTCCTCTTCCGATCGGCGCTTCTCTTCTCGCGATTCTCGTTTTCCTTTCCCCGTGTGCTGCCGATTCCGCCGGCCTGCTCTTCGCGTGTCGTCTTCCCCACTCCTCATCGCGAGCCAGCCGCCGCTTGCCCTACGCACCGATCCGGTCTGCCGCCGCCACCATCCGGGAGCTCGCGTTTTCTCTTCTTCCCTTCCGATCGCGTCCTTCTCCGCTTCTGTTTCATCCCTCCTCCACAGCGGCACTCGATCGTCTCCTCAGATCTGCCGTCCAAGAGCACGAACCTCAGCCCTCATCCACAAGGCCTGTGTTGCTATTGATTTTAGGATAATCGTTCTTAATAGAAACTCAACAATTGCATGGTTTCTTCTGAAAACTCAACAATTGTTCTAATAGAAACTGATATTGTGATAAATTTGTTCAAAAAATTGAGTATTCATGTTCTTATATTGAGGTATTCTTTTTAAACTCATGATATTGGCCATTTTGCAGATGTCACTGCAAGAAAGCCTTAATAGGTTTAAGCAACAACAGGAGAGGTGCCAGTCAACTCTCACAGCTATATCATCTCGTCCATCTTCAAAGACTTCTAAATCACACAAAGCAGCACCCAGTAGCAATTCATCAGCTCCTTCAAAAGTATCTGCTCCCATTAAATTCTCAAATGATACAGAAAGGCTGCAGCACATAAATGCGATTAGAAAGTCTCCTGTGGGCGCACAACTTAAACGAGTTATTGACTTACTCTTTGAGGTATGACCTTTTCTGCAATTATTGTAATATGCAATGGTTTGAAAGAATACAATTCTAGTTGAGGAATGAACATGGAGTGTTGATATGTTCCAAAGTAGCTATGGAAGTAAGAGAGGCATTGGTGGAAGGCCTGGTCCGGAAGTATAATATGATTTTCAAAAATTGTTTCTCTTGGATCAAATAACCTTAGTCCTCTGAGTATATTATCAACCATGAAAAAGCTTGATGCCGCAGTTTTTCAATGTGCCTAAGCAATGGGTTCCAGCAACGTAGTTGTAGTTTTTCAGGTGGTTTATCTAGCTGTGGAAAAAGTTCAGCCCATAGTTTCCAAAGATATTTATAACATATAGATTCATGATATTTATTATGTTTGATTAACTATTTGATTTGGTAACACAATATTAGCTAAGAAATGAGGATTTAATGTCAGAGAAAACAGATGCCTTGTTGTTGGATTATGCTTGTATGATTCATTATGTGCCCCAAGCACATAATAGATTATGCTATTAAAAAAAATAATAATAAACCAGAGGTTCTATTTCAACCTATGTCTCTATTAATTCCTCTCTTTTCTGTTTTTGCAGACTAGACAATCTTTTACACCAGAAGAGATAAATGAAGCATGCTATGTCGATGTAAATTCCAATAAGGCGCTATTTGATAGCTTAAAGAATAACACAAAAGTAAACTATGATGGGAAGCGCTTCTCTTACAAGGTAAAATTTGTTATGAAGTGAAGAAGCGCTATCAAATCTTCTACATGATTTACTTCGTCTACATTATTTATATCTCTTCACATATTCTTTGGTTACTAACTAGGTTTCTTCCAATTATTTGTTCTGGTATTTATGCCAATTCAGTAGGCTTGTTAGTGAATGGACATTTTTTATGCAATACAAAAGATTCTATCTATATATACCTGATTGTTATAGTGATGTTCATCTTAATTCAGTTTTATAATCAAGGCATGAGGAATAGACTATATGGCTGCATGGAATTCATATTAACTTGGGATTCAAGTGGTAGCAGACATTTGGTCTACTACAGGGTCATGCTCAATGGAAAATTGGATATAGACAAACTATTATATGTTCATAGGAAATAAGCTAGACGGATGTGCCTGAGTCAATATATTATGTCAGTGGCCATGTTCAATGGCAAACTTGATCTAGATAAACTATTATCTCTTTATAGGAAATATGCTATGGATGTGCTCAAGTCAGTATTTGTGTTAGTGGATCAGTTTTAAGTTTCTATCTTCTTACACTAATCATGAGCGAACTCACCAGACACATTCAAGACACAGTACCGGGGTGCATGTTATTTGTAGATTATATTATTTTGGTAGATGAGACACGTAAAAGAGTAAATGCTAAACTAAAATATTGGTGGGAAACACTAGAAGTAAAATATTTTAGGCTTAGTAGAGTAAAGATAGAATATATGAAATTAAATTTAGCAATATTAGACGTAATGACACAATTGTTAAGATAGGAGATGACTTATTTATAACTAAGAGTTTTAAATATTTAGGATCATTTTTTCAAGACGATGGAGGGATTAAGAGAGATATCTTACATAGTATACAAGTAGGATGATTAAAATGGAGGAGAATATCGGTTATTTTATGTGATCATACAATATCTCTAAAACGTAAAAGGGAAGTTTTACAAAACGGCGGTTAGACTTGCTATGTTATATGACGCTGAATGTTGGGCTATGACTCGAGTACATGAGCAGAAGTTAAGAGTTGTAGAGATGAGGATGTTAAGGTAAATGTGTGGACATACGAGGATGGACAAAATAAGAAATAAGAATATTAGAAAGAAAGTCGGAATTGCATTTATTGAAGGAAAACAAGGAAGCTCAAAAAAGATTTAGTTAGCAATAATAAAACAAGATAAAATTTATAAGTATAGATGATGATATAGTAGGGGATAGAGTCCAATGACGTAAAAGGATTTATATGGCCGATCCTATCTAATGAGATAAAATTTGCTAGTTTTTGTTGTATAGATTATATGAGCAAGTGTTAGCAGTTGGGAAATAACCAAGATATTGAAAGCCATAGTTCCAAGTAGTCAACCCACACCTTAGTGACTAGGCATTAGGCGAGAACTTAGATGCTCAATATATAAACAATATTAAAATAGAGAAAAAAAAATAAATTATGAATGACTAATATTAGTGGATATATATAATAATTGTATCCTCAAGCAATCAAAGTAATGGTACAATCACAGATAAACAAATTATAATTGGCAAATAAGCTCTAAACACAACAACAATGAAATATTTAATATTAAAATAATAATAATAATAATTGTAAGAAAATATATAGCTAGTTTATAATTTGTCTAATACTATATAATATTAGAATATAGATAACTAATGTCTAATGAACTTGCAACTTATACAAAAATTCATCAAACCTATCTAGACTATTTAGGTGGGTGGTTGGGCTGCTAAAAGGGCCACTTAATAATGGCTAACTAACCACTAGGCAAATTGACCTCTTGGTAAAATCACCTAGGCAGACGCATGGGCTATTTTTTAAAACTATAGAAATAACACAAAGTTAAGTGTAACCTCAATAGGTAGTATAGCTAGGGTTGTAAACGAGCCGAGCTTTATGTTGTTCAAGCTTGATTGATAAGGTAATTGAGCCAAGTCGAGTCTAAAATGAATCAAGTCGTTCAAATGGTTTTTTAAACTTGGCTCAGTTTCTTTTTTACAAGCTTAAGCTTGATTCAAGTTTGGCTTGAGTTCAATTCGTTTAGATGTTATCGAGTTATCAATTCAAACTTGTTGATTGTTTGAAACTTTTATATTTTTAAGCTTATTTAGTTGGTTAGTGAGCTTGATATTGAGAGTTTGTTTGTTTATTTACCATATTGATAAGTTGGAATTTTATTGATGAATATAGTTCACAAATTTTTTGTGAATCAGTTCATAAATTTTGTTCGAACAGTTTACAATCTTTGTTTATGAATATTAACTAGCAAATACATATGTGTTTAAGCTTGTTAATTTAGTTTAACTAATTGTTTAAACTTGTTTATTTAATTGACCTTATGTATATTGAACGAATATAAATAAGTTCTTACCAAGCAGAACACCGAATTTGTTCACGGATGTTTAGTTCATTTATAGCCTTAAGTATAGCTTCGATAGATAGTATAATTCAAGAGATGGTAAAATGATAGATTAAAATGACATAGACATTTTAATATGGTCAAAAAAAGATTCCTGAAGTGGATCTCAAACATTTGTTAGTTGATTGTGTGCCTTGCCATATCTGTGAGAGTTAATGGTTGTCATCTAGGATTTTTATTGGACCCTTGGATGTTGTTGCTTCTGCTTTGCACGAGTTTGTGAGCAATGCAAAAAATAATATTTTTGAATCTTTTACAGTCCAAGCATGATCTGAAAGGGAAGGACCAACTTCTTTCACTGATAAGGAAATACGCAGAGGGACTTCCAGTTGTGGAGGTCAAAGATTCATATTCATCTGTTCTGGAAGACTTGCAGGTAGCTTACTGGAATATACTTACCTGATCAAATTTCTCAATGTTAATCACTGTCTCCATATATTTAGAACTACTTTACTTTTGACTAACTTACAACTAAAAGGTGAATCGCATGCTCTGGAGGGACTTCAGCTCCTTGCAATGTTTTTTTATTGCAAATTAATCGTGAGAGATTATTTTCTTTCTAAGTTTGTTACAGTGATGAATCCATATCATTTATGCACCTGTAGGCTCTAAAGGCAACCGGTCAAGTCTGGTTATTGTCCAACATGGACTCTCAGGAAGACATTGTTTACCCCAATGATCCAAAGGTAATCATAAAGGTGGATGATGAATTAAAGCAGCTTTTCCGGGGGATAGAGTTGCCAAGGGACATGGTTGACATCGAAAAGGAACTTCACAAGAATGGCATGAAGCCAGCTACCAACACTGCCAAGAGGCGGGCCATGGCAGAAGTTCATGGCATCACCTCCAAGCCTAAGCCAAAGAAAAAGCGTGAGATTACACGCCGTACCAAGTTGACGAATGCCCATCTCCCGGAGCTCTTCCAGAACTTGAATGCTTAGCCAAAACTGCATCCTGTATCAGTTCAAGGGCCGAGATGATTTATAAATTCATGCTTAATGCAGAGCTTCTTTCGATTATCGAGACTAATGTGGGACTTCGATTTGAGTATATACTCCCATGTAGAAAAAGTGGTGCATGGACTTAATAGGTTGACTTGCCAAGGCGGTGGAATTATTACATGTACTAGTTTGTGTTATTTGTTACATTGGTGAAGTGCTGTTTCAGAGTCATAAAGTATGGAAAATGGTTCTGAGTATTCTTTTTTCAGACTTATAAATGCCAACGAGTATCATTAAAAATCTCCTCAGATCACCCATTTGCAATATTTGAAGTGGAATCAATCAATATGTTTATTTTTTTTATTTTTTTAATTTAATTGGTATTATGTATCCAGTTTATGTCAATTAATTTTGGAGTGATCGATTGATTTTATAAAAAAATTTATCGATTACTTGAGAGGGATATAATATCATAGAGGAAAAGACATTATTAATTAGAAGTCATCAACCTGATCAATAGAAAGAAATGTTTTCTTTTAAGGTTTAAAATATTAAGTATAAAACCAATGTATCCCAATATCCTTGATCATGCCCATTGACAAGCTACCTCATGATCTACATCAGGGAACAAGCACTATAGTATCGTCATCTAACTATCCCCTAATGCATAGCACTCTTAGATTACTCCACAATAATTGTTCTCTTGTTGAAGTCCCTTACCATGTGAAAGCTATTTATTCGATTCGATTGTTGAGTGTCACTGATCACATTGCAATAGTGATAATATTCAGAATCCATGATATTCATTCATTATTGAGGGAAACTATGCGATACAAATCATACTCCAATCCATACCCTGCACCAATCGTGTGTAAGTAATCTTTCAAGTTTATTTTTAAAATCACTTCCTCCTCTTTGATATGTCTTGCATCTCTTAATGGCATTTGAAGCATACACAAAGCAACCAATAGACTCTCTACCTTCCATGAATGTAATGCAAATTGATGCTACCAAATTAACTATGAGGCGATGGGTTTCAACTTGAGTGGCAATACCTTTGATAAAACCTTGAAAACTAGAGTCCCTAAAGTAATTGGCCTAAATTCATTTACCTATGTTTCCCTTCTTTCCTATAAATCAAGGAGATGAAGTTGTTGATATGGAAAGGAGAGCCTAAATCATCACAGTGAACCTTAATTCTTTTACCCCTAAACTTTGCATTAAAAAAGATGCATGCTTTCTACTGGGAATGCCTAGACTAAATCTAGATTTTCATTAATTTTGAAATCATAATTTTTGAAAATATAAATTTTTAAAAAATAGATTTTTGAAAAAAATATGTTTTTAAAGAAAATCATAAGTAAAAAATTTATTTTGAAAAAATAAATTTGAAAAACTTTTGAAAAAAAATATAGTAGCAAAAATGAATATTAAAAATGAAATTCTATTCTACTAAGCACATTCCTAGTTATTAGAGTTGGTTAGGTTTAAAGTATAAAATAGATGAATACTAAACCAGTACTATAAGATGGGTCAAAGTCAAGTACATAAAGTCAACATCAACTCAACTAGAGTCAAATACAGCTCAGTACTAAAAAGAAAAAAATTACTAGTAGGGTCTACTGGGGAGGTGGAGGAGGATGACCCATGTCTCAAGATCTAAGCATGTCCATCATTTGAAGGTGTCTAGTCTGGTTCTGCTTCTCCAATCTCTCATACTGACTAGCTACAATTTGCTGATAGGTGGCAACTGACTCGTGTAGACTGTTGACTGAGACCTAGATGCTGGTGGCTACCTCCTCAAGTCTAGTCACTCTCAACTCTAGAGTGATAGGAGGTGGAGGTGGAGGTGGAGGTGAAGGTGGAGGAATCTGAAGAAGGTCAGCTAGGTCAATATCATCCTTCTCATCCTCTGCTGCCTGCTCAGGCTGAGGCTAGTTCTCCATCTCTAGGATAAGGTCTCATCCTCATCTAAATGGACCTCAGCTAAGGAGAAGTTTCTAATGCCTAACATGTCAAACTCACTCATAGGTTTGACATTGCCTGTAGCAACATTAAATCCAAGGGTAGCTAGGAGTGAAGTCAAAATGTGACAGTAGAGCATATAAACTCTTCTGCTAATGCTAATGCTAGCAGAGTAAATGAAGATATGAAATATATGCAGACTAATATCTATATCTAGTCTATGACATTATGCATATAATAAATATGTATGAAATAATCGCATCATAACGGCATCCCTAGTAGTAAGGGGTAAGATGTAATTCACTAAGACTCTGTACATAACATAGTCCTGTACTCTGAGTCTAACCGATGAAAACTGGATCACTGTAGGGTCCTTCTCCCCAAAGAAGTATGAATGCATAGTATCTAGGGTAATGTGGGGAGTAAGGATCACTGAAAGGTAAATCCCTAGGTGGGTAACACAAAAATATGGATGATGAATGTCTAAGTCCTAAATTATCTCTAATGATGAATGGAGATAGAAAGAAGTCTCTACCTCCAACTTTGATGGAATAGATTAGGTCATCGACTTTAATCAGATTATTGTATAGTTCGGCACACAAACAATTGTATTAACCGAGCTAGTATAATAAACAAGTCTATCTAAACCATAGTAGTCTATAACCTCAACTATAGATCTACACGAATGCATGAAGAATATCCTACATAAATACCTAGAATGCAAAGGAACATATGACATGGATAGGAATCTAGTCCTAAGCTCCTCAATGGGGAATCTAAGATCTGTGCTAAGGGTACTAGAGGTCCCAGCCTTAGTAGCCTTTCTCTTAATCCTATTGACATAAATTAATATTTTTATAATTAAAATGACTTAAATAAAATTGAGGCTTATCTAGGGTATTACCTAGGCATATCTGACCAATAATAAAGAACTAACGACCTAGGCAACGTCGACGAGCGAGTAGAATTGCAACACGCAAGGGGGAAGAAAATTTGAGGTGACTGTAACTTAGGTTTTAGACGTCCTATATAGACTCATTCTGAGCATCTGGATTCTAATCCAAGCATAAATCGGCGATGTGGGGTGCTTAGATTGACTCAGGGCGCCTGGATTTCGAAAACCACGGGTGCCTCAGTGAAACCGTGAGCGGGTTTTGTGAAGCGGTCCAGGGCACTTGGATTTGTATCCGGGCGCCTGGATTCCAATGGGCCAGGCTTTAATTACGAGTTTGGTTTATTTAATTAATTTTAATTAAGTTAGTTTAAATTGGTGTGAGAATTAATTACGTTTTAAATTTTAATTAGATTAGGTTAATTATGTCTTAATTTTGATAGTTTAAATTTTAGTTAATGAGTTAGCATTAATTTCAGGTTAAGTTTGTTAATTAGGCTATGAGTTGATCATTATTAATTAAATTTAATTAAACTGAATTTGAATAGATTAAATTTATTTTAAAAATTAAGCAAAATAAGTTTATTTAATTAAGTTGAATTGATTAAGTTTTTGTTGGTTTAAATTGAGGTTTTATGTGAATTAATTTCAAATTATATAAGTCCATCTCACCCATTCTAAATTGTCAAACATGTTAATCCTATGGGTTGTGTGAGATGATTGTCAATTTTATTCTTTATTAATTTAAAATGTGAGATTCTATGACTTGATTGACCTTGAGTTAGATTCAAGTTTAATCGTTGATCAATTAAGCATATATTTTAGGTTTTAGCTTCCAAGCAGTGGCGAGGCACAAAAGTCTTCTTGATTATCGGAGCAACAACCACTTTCTAAGATAAAGTTAATTCATGAAATTTTATACTTAGTTAATCTAATAAAAAATTTTGATCTAACTAGTCTAGAGTTTGTGAGGTAGTTTCAGTTAGTTCCACTTAATTAAGCAGACCAAGTAGGGTACTCCTTATCCCACTTGACTACCTAGACTTAGTTTCCCTAACGTACTATCATCCCGCCCTACCTTGGTACTAGGTTAGGCAAATATCAATCAGGTCTTTGTCCTTATCTAGCCTAGGTTCAGTCTAAGTTCAAAAAATAAAGAAAAAAATGAAAAATTAGACAAACAAGTTTATCTAGCTAGAATTGTTTTTGTTTTAGCTCCCTTGGATCATGACCTTTGTTGGATCTAGTCAGATAATGAATCTAATCCTTGGGGACCCAGTATTGGTTCAGTCCGACTTGATTAATCAAGATGGACTTGGGAACCCATTCTTGGGCATATGGTTTGTGGGTTCAATTAACTAAGGACAGATAAGATCTATGTCTTGATTTGTGTTCAAGTCCAAATTGGTTGTACACGACCCTTTGAGTCCCAAGCGCATCATGTCAAGATACTTGGAGCCTGAAGTGAACCTTTCCAGTAATCTTTTAAGATCCTCAACTTGAGTTTTTAAGATAGAATTTTCTTTCTCAAGTTGTTAGATTTGAGTCAAAGTTCCACTCTGAACATCTCCTATTGAGGAGCTAGGGTCAGTCTTCTCCTTAAGGAATATAACCTCCCTTTGAAGAGACTTAACTCGGACTGTAGACTTCGCTAGTTTATGAGATAAGCAGTAAATTAGAATATAATTTTGTAATTAACTTATTGCTTACAGATCATATAATCTAGCTTGACTCGGATTCAGCTTCAGACTCGGTGTCAGGTTCGAACTCAATCTCGGTTGTCGTGCCAGTTAGGAAGCGTTTTCTTCCTCGTCTGAGTCTTTTAAGGAAGACTCTTCCCATGTTGCCTTCAGTGCATTCTTTCTTGATTTCTTCTCCTTCTTTTGCTTTGGACACTCTGCCTTGAAATGTCCTTTCTCGTTGCAGCCGTAGCATGTTACTTCAGCCTTGTTGAGTGCAATTCAACTTGATCCAACTTACTTGTTCTGGATCACTTTCTTGACATCCGACTTTCTGAAGCCTTTTTCTCTAGAACATTTTTTGAACTAGATTGACTAGTTTGGTAGTGACTTCATCGTTGCTGTCTGAATCCAACTCGTCTTCGGATTCAGGCTAGGGTTAGTACTTTGCCTTTAGCTCCTTCTTCTTCGTTTGAGCTGTAAGAAGGGCAATACCTCTCTCATCCGAATTGGCATTAGTTTATTCGTAGAGTTCAAATTCAGCCAATAACTCATCAATTTTAATCTTTGAATGGTCCCTATAAATCTTGTAAGCATCAACTATTGATGCCCATAAGATATTCCTTGGGAACGCTTTCAAAGCATACCTTATGATATCGCGGTTCTCCATTGGTTGTCCTATAGCATGTAGACCGTTGAGTAGGTCTTGGATCCTAGCGTGTAACCCATTTGTAGATTCTCCATCCTGCATTTTTATATTAAAGAGTTTATTTAGCAGTAAGTCACGCTTACTTTAGTATCGAAAGTCCCTTCATATAGCTCAATGAGCTTATCCCATAGGTCCTTTGCGCTTATGAAAGGACCCACTCTGTTGAGCTCCGTCTTTGTGAGGTTGCATTGCAAGGTCTGGGTGGCCTTTGTATCTGCCTCAATCTTGTGTTTAGTTGCGTTGTCCCACTTCTCGCAGGGTTGTGGGATTTCGTCTGTGTCGGTCGGGAGAGTGAAGCCTGCCTGAATGACTATCCATATTTCCACTTGAGTCTTCAAATGGTACTCATTCTGCCCTTCTAGTAATAAAGTCCTCTCTAGAGAACAGGGGTGGTCTGATGGTGTTGTAGCCTTCCTAATGAGCCATCGCAAAAATCTTACACAAAAATAAAAAAAACAACAAGAATGTTCTAAGACTTGGTCTTGGATTAGTCATGCGGAAGAAATTTAAAATTTTGAACGAAAACTTAAAATGACAAAAAAATTGTTCGATTAATAGTTGCACTAATTTCGAGCGCCCCTTGCTCTAATATCAATTGTAGGATCAAAGTGAGCATTAGAGGAGGATGAATAATTGATGATATTTATTATTATTTATTATATTTTATATTTTATTTATTTGTCACACATACCATTCAAAATTTATATTTTATAATTAATCAAAACTCCTAATTTTTAATAAAATAGCATAATAGATGGTCTGTGTCGTCTCTCTCATGGAAACAATGATAAAAAATTGCATTAGACAACATTACAAAGGAGTTTTTTATTTTCTAACCTTATTCAATCACAGAAAACAGTCATAACTAACAACAAGTAGGATATTATGATACAAGTTTATTCTTAAAAAGAGCAACCAAAAAATATTTACACAACAACTTCTAATAGAGAAACACTTTAACTATACATAATTGAACTAAAACTCAAAATACACATACAAACAAACCTACAATTCTAACGTAGTAAAGATAAAGAATATGCAATCATAATTTATCAAACACATCATGTTCACATTATTACCAACCAAGAGCATAATCCAATAACAACATTAACCCTAATTAACAAATTCATCCAACATTCACATATTCACATTATTACCAACCCAAGATCACAATTCAATAATGACATTAATATAATCCATAAATTAATCCTAAACATTAACCATAATTATAATTTCATCCAAATTAATATATTCACAATTAAATCTAAAATTTAACATATTCATAATTCCATTCAAATTAATCAATTTACAATTTAATCAAAATTCATCTAAATCACATTTATTGAATTTCAACCAATTCACAGCTTCTCTAAAATTTAATCGAACCAAAAATTCATCCAAAGGAACCAATTTCACAGATCAAATGGATGCAAACCAAGATATAACTTCATCATTGAAGTAAACAAGTCCACAAATTCACTGAAACTCAACCAAAACACGAATCAATTGGAGTTTAACAGAACAAAGACTAATTGAAAGTTTATGCTCTTCAAATCACAAAGGATTTGAGATTACGATCTCCAAATCAACCCAAGACATCATCGGCCGAAAGTCAGATTCCTTCTCCATTGAAGTCGCAAGGACAGTTCCTTTTGGGTGTGTTCACGCCAATGCTGAGAGTGGAGTGTTCTTCCTCGGAGCTGGACCATTCCGACGAATACTAAGCAGAGAATCCAAGGTCAGCCAATCACCAGTCGTCTCTGCCCTAGATCTGCTGCCGGAACCATGATGACAGATTAGAAATAGAGAATCAAAAATTTCTTACCTTGGATCTTCATCAGTGACGAAAAGGATGGTCGGAGCCAGACGAGTAACCCTCATGTTTGCGAACCACGTCAGCGAAGGAAACCCATACGTTGAGCTCCGGTGGATTGCATGAAGGGAGGGGAGCTCACTAGAGTTGGACAACTTCGGCGAAGATTCTGGAGGAAGCGGTATCGCAGGTCGCTCTGAAACCTGCTGCCCTAACCACGATGACAGGCGACACGCGGCCGGAGGGGATGAAGGAGACACTCACCAGAGCTAGACCACTTGGCGGACCTCCTAGCGAGGTCGTCGGCGCTCGTAAACCTTCGAGGAAGCCATTAGCGTCGTCCGTGGCTTTGATTGGGAGAAAGGAAACCTAGCCAGCATGAGACAAGCATGATCGATCGATTTTTCCCTTTTAAACCCACTGAACCAGACCACTGTTGAACTGGACCACTATTGAACCAGACCGATTTAGTTCAATTTGACTATTCTCTTGGGCCTTTTAAATTGAGATTTTTGAATTAGGTTTTGGCTTGATTGGAAATCCTTATAATTGGACTTCTCACATATGTATGAATAACTCTTCCATTTTTGATCCTTCAATTCTCGGGTCGAATCAGACCACGATTAAACCAAACTCGATGTTCTCCTTCGCAATTTTCTATTCTCATTCTAAATTCCTGCAAAGTAAAATATGATCAATTAATAATTATAAATTTTCTCAAATCTATAGGAATTAAGATGAAACCCATAAAGAATTCCAAACTAATAAAATATACTAGAAACACAATTTCGAATACAAAAGAGGATAAAAACATCAAGATATAACCCTCAATTAGCATGTCACAAATCTGATTATCAATAGCACTTGTCATTTTTTTCACGTATTCAAAAAATCCGTAATTAGAGTATACAAAAACACAGCGGAAACACAAGTAAATGCACATTTGTTTTTACTTGGTTCATAGCGATTGGATATTACTCTAAGGCCCGCAATCCTTGACCGCTTAAGTTGAGCAATTCACTATTAAACGCTTTCTCTTTCGAAAAAGAGTCTCGCCTTTACAAAAGCATAGAGGATGGGTAACATTTTACCGTCCTATAGTAATTAATTACAGAATAGGTGAAAAATCAAAATCAAATTTACCGACAATACAAGTTAGCAAGGTCGTGCGGTTGTTGGTGCAGTGTTCCGGTGTCACGGCAGCGTCTCAAGAGTGTCGTTCGCATGTAGAGTTGTCGTGGATTGAGTATAAATGGATGCTCTAGGGTTCCCACTCGCAACTTCTTTTATTGACTGATCCGGGCGCTTGGAACTCCTTTCGGATAGACCCGACCACGGTTCAGAACCGCCGGTTCGACGGTTCGGAACCGCCGGTTCGACGGTTCATGGCAGGTTGACCCTTAACCTTAACCGCTCAAGACGATTACGGTTCACGGTTCGGAACCGCCGGTTCACGGTTCGGTTCACGGTTCGCCATGGTTCGCCACGGTTCGAGATTATTATATTAAAAATTTTAAATGTATATAAAAGAAATATTGAAAAAGAGAGAAAAATTGATGTAGTTTAGTGGTGCGTATTCCTTTCTCTCACGTCAGAGAAGTATAGTGGTCTCTGTATCCATTTTTCATACAGAACTCTCGGGTTCGATCGCCACCAATCGCGTATTATAATATATATTGAAATAAATATATAACTATATTATATATAATATCGTATTGAAATTATGTATAAAATTCATTGGGGGTAAATGGAACTATATTATATATAATATCGTATTGAAATTATGTATAAAAGTCATTAGGGGTAAATGGTGAGTGTCTACGTCTTTGACTGGTGAGAATGGTTCCCCATCAATGGCGTATTAAAAATGAATTAAATAAATATAAATATAGTATATATATAATTATATTAATTTTATAACAAAAAGTGTTGTAGAACAGTGGTAAGTATATGTGTTTGTGTTTCAGAATGTCTCCGGTTCAATTCCTAACAATGCCAAATTGAATTAAATAAATATATTTTATATAAAAATATATTAACAAATTATAAAATTAAAAAAACCAAACTGGCGGTTCAACCCGCCGGTTAACTGGCGGTTCGCCGGTTCCAAATGGGCTGAACCTTAACCGGCCCGGCATCCTGCCGGGCCGGTTACGGTTCGACCCGGCTAATCGGGTCAACGGTTAACCGGGCCCGTTGACCCGGGCCGGGTCCGGTTTGGACCCGGCCCGTGGTCGGGTCTACTTTCGGGCGCCCCTCCACGTTGGCTTGTCGATCCGCTCTCGACACTGACTTATCATCTCCAAGCGCCTTTATCCCTTCCAAGCGCTTGGAATGCTAACATGGAGATTGTTGGATCAACTTTGACTCTGTCAGACCTTATCCTTCTTCGAGCGCCTAGAGCCTTCCGAACGTCTGGAATGCTAATGTGGAGGTTGCCGAGTCAACTTTAACTCCGCTGTGCCTTATCCTTCTTCGGACACCTAGAACCTTCCGGATGCCTAAAAACTAAGGTGTCTCCAATCACTCCCAGCTCGCCACCTCATCTGTCTGGCTAGGCTGAACATCTCACTTCCTAGCACCTAAATCCCTTCTAGGCGCTTGGACAGTCCAGTCGCCTGGATCTATAAGAGTGCTCAGGACTCAAAGTTCTGATTCCTTAATTTCCTGGATCATAGAGTTAGCATAAATATATATTATAAAAAATTTGGATAGTTTTACAACTGTTTGATCTTGACTTTTAAATTTTCAGTGAAATCCTAGGTTAGACCGACACCTACTGCTCCCTTCAAGGGAACACATCCTCACTATTCTCAGGAGAAATTATTTAGGCCAATCATTTGGTCCTCTACATCTGGTTGGACTTTTACTTAGCATCCGATCATTGGGCCCTAGGACTTTCCTCCGATATCCGATCCTCGCTGACCCATCACTCCACTAGACGTCTAGTCCACTGACCTGCCTAAACTTCTTGCCTAGTACTTTGATCTTTCAAGTCTTTTTGTCTAATCCTCTTAACTAGGACTTTCTTATCCAGTCATACAAATTAAAACTCTCTTGTCCAATCTCAACTAGGATTTTTCCTAGACTCCCTGTATACTCAACTTTAGCTCGTTAATACATATCACAATCTTAATTTGAACCTTTTATCATGGTCAAAATATCGATTCAATTATCTAATACTTTCTACACCAATAAAGATTACATTGAATTGCGGTGCAATCATGGTCATAATTTTTAATCATAAAAATAATCTCTGATAAAATTGAATACAATAAATTCTTCCCGAACCTCATTAACAATTTTTTATTTTTTGAAGTACCAAACTATCTTTTTTTAAATTCATATTTTAAGATTACATTGAGTTGCGGTGCATCTGCTAGGAAATATTTCCTCAATTGCTTCTTTCTTCTGCCTAAGAAAACTGTGGGATGGAGAAGTTTTTCCCCAAAAATATTTCCTGCTGCTGGTCCTACGCTATGAAACAGGGCTCTAGGAACACTTGATAACTCAGATTTCTCTTCATTCTGCTTGAACATACATTTCAAGTACCCCAAACAAACAAATTTCCAACGCAATGAGCTAAATTTCCCACAAGATACATTTTAAATGAATCAAACATTAGTTAACAAATCAATTTAAATCTCATCAATAATAAACAAAAAATCCAAAACTAATTTTACAAACGCATACAAGATACAAGCAGATGAGAAAAATCATGCGCCCACAACCTCACAATACTCACAGAGCTATAAAGCCAAGAGATGATCAAGAGTTTGACACACTGATTTTACATGTATGAGGGAATCAATGAACCATAGCAATCTAAGACTAGCTCAATCCATAAGACAACAATTTGGCGAGCCAGATGTGGTCATCAGCCCTTCTTATCGGATCGGCTAACATTGAAATTAAACCATTTCTTTTTGTTTGATTTATCTTTGGCATCAGGACTCCCATTTGGGCTATCAAATCTATAATCCTCACTAGGACTTTTTCCACTGCTACTAGCATCCCCATTAGAATGGGTCATACCTCCTCTTGATATCGTGAAGGTGGAGTGTACACTCTCCCTGTCTTTCAATAGTTCGTCAACCTGAAATTAACACTAGTGAATAGAAAAGTAACACAAATCTCAAAGTAAACTAAAATCACTGTCTAGCAATTAAATTCATGAATATGGATAATACAACTACATGACAGTAACAGATCAAGCAGAATTTTTATAGATTCAAAAAGATCGTGGCAAAAGCAGCTATAATGTTGCATAAATGGAACCCATTGAGAGCTCATTATGGAGCTATCAGTAACACAAGACAAGAACTAGCTCCAGCAAGGTAAATAAGAACATGACAGAACAACATATGCTCGACCGTAGAGAGCATGTTCATTGAAAACAGGGATACAAGATGCATCACCAAGAGGGGAACTTGTTCTTACAAATGAAGAGCTAAAAATAGCATCACAGTATTACTTTCTAAATCTACACAAGCAGAAGCAACAAATTGCACGCTGCAGAGAAAACCTATGATCTAGTGACACCAATCAAGCGAAACATGTAGCAACTGTTGGTATAGAACTTATAAATATATTTTAGCTGCATTTAGTAGAGAATATCTTTTAATGAAGGAGACTCTTGGCGCAACAGTAAAGTTGCTACCGTGTGATGTAGAAGTCACGGATTCGAGTCTCGAAAATAGCCTCTTGTAAAGTAGGGTAAGGCTGCCCTTTATTAAAAGATCAAAGTGAAAAGGATAAGAATGAACTTTCTTTGAGAAGAACTAAATGGAAGTATCATTCATCCAAAAGGCATTTGGAAAGGAGGGAGTGTGCAATGGATGCATCTAGGTAAACATATCACCTTGTATTCTGATCTCTTTTAAGCACTTTGGATGTTTAAGATTGAGAAAATATGTTCAGGCGCAAAACTTAGATGATCTATGTTTAATCCAATAAACAGGGTTAAAGTGCATTGCTAAAGGCAAGTTTGAATCAGGTAGCCCACTTTGCTATGGCAAGTGATTGCAATTCTTCAGCTTGTAAAGACTTATATACTACATTTGACAACTTTTTCTAGTCAAATGACTCAAATTTAATTTAACATGTCAGCAAGGATCAGGCAGAAAATTCAAGCTAAATCAAAATATCCTACAATTAGAAGGAACATGAACTGAACTTCCAAGAATTGCACTTCCGAGGAAAAATAATGAATAAGGATTATGGAAGTTAACAAAGGTTCAAATCAGAAGAAATATAACAGAAAATATTGTCATCATCTTACTCAAATCTAGGAGCAGGGAAAGATGAAATCATTTAATTATTTCAAAAAAAGTATCTCAATATATAAATGTATTTCTGAATATTGAATGGCTATTTAAGATAAAAAAACAAAACAACATTCTGAAAAACTAAGCCTAAGTGATTCTGTGGAATTAAATAAGTACTTACACATTGTTTCTCTTGGCTATACTTGTTTGTCACCTCCTGAAACTGTGCAAGTGCCTGAACAGCCACAGGGAAATATAGAATTCATCCACAAGGTATTGTAAATTAACGGCTATGAATCACAACGTTTACCTTTCTATATTCTATTTCAAATTGCCTTAAATCAGTTCTCTTTGCTAAAAGTTTAGACTCAATTTCCTTGAGTTTCTCTGTGGTATCTTCATACGATTTAGCGCACACAGCCTCAATGGTATATGCGGCAGGTTTGAAAAAATTATCACCTGGAATAACATATGGAAACCATAAGAGATTTGAATAACATATGAAACTTTTGAGTAAACCAAGTTACTCAAGATATGATACCAGGAAAAAAGACGAGCAAACATTGCATACCATAAACAGCAAATATGTGGGTGCCTGGCTTCAATTCAGACACTTCACATGGTTGGAGACCTTCCAACTTTTTGAAAAAAGCAGCTTCAGGGTCTTTTGCCATAGCTAACTGCACAAACAAAAAATAAACCATAAAACTCTTATACTGGATATTTCAATCTATTATTTACAACAATAAGGATCCAAAGGTAGTTGACGAGCAAACCGTGTTAACCACAGAATCCATACGGTAAACTTGAAAATGTAAAAAGTACATTCCTGCAGATGTCATTTTGCCAGTCTTCTCACTGTCTTCCTGAAGGAACAAAACAAATAGGTACATAAAAATTAGCAACTATTGGATGTAAAGTTTAAAGTATTGACCTGTTCAAATTTCCTTCAGAGACCAGAACAACACTGTTTTTGAACAATATCATTCCGTTTCAGATGGGTGTCAGTCACTTCAAAGAGGGGAAAGAAGAAGAAGAAGAGGTGGAGGAAGAAGAGGATGATAAAGAGAAGCTTATATTCCAGAAGACACTCATTGCACACTCCTTGCGGATCAGGCAATTTGGGCGGGAGCTCGTAGGAGGACAAAAAGGAGATTGTATCAGAAGGAGGTGGAGGATGAAGGTAGAAGATGTTCCTTGTGGCTCGAACAAAGAAATGAAAGCAGAAGACCTTCAGGCATAGCTCGAGAAGAGGAAGATTAGGAAGATACGAATGAATGTAGAGGAAGAGGAATGAGATATGGACGAAGGTGGAGGAAGAGAAGAGTTAGATCAAGGTAGGCAGAAGCTAAACCTCAAAGAAATCTCATCGAGGAACTAGAACCCTAGTCATGCTTCGTTTGACCGCGAAAAGGAAGCGATTCTCATGGTCGTATTTCATGTCGTTCCATGTGTCAATCAACGAGCAAAATAAAATGTTTTGCCTGTGTTGACCGGCACGGAATGAAACCTTAAACCTTGATTGGATGAGTAAAATTGTCGCCAATAACCAAAATATAACATGAAAAATTCAAATTTTCCTTGAACAAGCATAATGTTCTCATAAATTTTCAAAACTCGATACTACTAGGCACAAGCAATGTCTCATGTATTATTGTATCAAACATATCGATGAGTATCATCTCATACCAATCTTCGACACACCTTGGTGTGTTACAACACAAGTTAAGATAAATTGCGATAATATTGTTATTTTTTAAGATTGTGACGATGTTCTAGATTGAAAATTAAATCCAAACTTAAGTGTATAGTTGCCTTTATGTTCATTTTTTCCTTCATCTTCTTCCTCCTTTCACCTCCAA
>NC_133865.1:12589743-12600038 GCF_044706935.1 Curcuma longa
ATACGGATTTCAAAGATTTTGCTTTATTTTTCTGAATTTATTTTACTCTTCTTCAAATGAGAGATTTTCAAATGAGAATTGGGTATCTACTCAAAAGATAATTGATCAAATAACATTAACGAGATTAATAATAGTCCATCATAATTTCATTTCATCAATTTTTTAGTGTACGAAATTACTCGTAATTATTTCGAATAGAAATAGCTCCATGAAGCTTGTTTTCCAAACTATTCATGAAACTATTTCTTTTCGAAGTAGATTAAATGATCATCGTTGTATGTAAATCAAGTTGCTTATTTTTCCACGATATGCGCCAATTCAAAAGAGGATGATATGCTTTTGGCAGATTGTTGTTTGTTTATTCTCATCATTGCATAATATGGTCCTTTTTTCTAGTATATCTAGAGTGAAGAAATATATTTTCTTTTCTCAATTTATTTCTGCTTTCTAATTCATTCTTCAAGTATACTTTTTGTTCATTGGTCAAAACCCGATGATTATATAGGTCTTCATGGATGAATTTTTGTGTCGTGTACAAGAATATAACCTATCATTTTGGAAATATGGATCAAACTACAGTGGATATGTGAAGGAGTATTGTTTTGTTTTCCATCACTTAAACATGTTGTAGAAAAAAAATGTGACATTTCATTGCATATAGAAGACGTGCAAGAGATTTTTCAAAAGGATATTTTTCAAAAGGTTTTTTCCACTCGGATGGTGAAAAATCAAAATCAAATTTACCGACAATACAAGTTAGCAAGGTCGTGCGGTTGTTGGTGCAGTGTTCCGGTGTCACGGCAACGTCTCAAGAGCGTCGTTCGCGTGCATAGTTGTTGTGGATTGAGTATAAATGGATGCTCTAGGTTCCCACTCGCAGCTTCTTTTATTGACTGATCCGGAACTCCTTTCGGGCGCCTCCACGTTGGCTCGTCGATCCACTCTCGATACTGACTTAGCATCTCCAAGCGCCTTTATCCCTTCCGAGCGCTTGGAATGCTAACGTGGAGATTGTTGGATCAACTTTGATTCTGCCAGACCTTATCCTTCTTCGAGCGCCTAGAGCCTTCCGAACGTCTGGAATGCTAACGTAGAGGTTGCCGAGTCAACTTTAACTCTGTTATGCCTTATCCTTCTCTGGACACCTAGAACCTTCTAGATGCCCTAAAAATTGAGGTGTCTCCAATCATTCCCAGCTCACCGCATCATCTGTCTGACTAGCCTGAACATCTCACTTCCTAGCGCCTAAATCCCTTCTAGGCGCTTGGACAGTCTAGTCGCCTGGATCTATAGGAGTGTCCAAGACTCAAAGTTTCGGTTCCTTAATTTCCTGGATCACAGAGTTAGCACAAATATATATTATAAAAAATTTGGATAGTTTTACAACTGTTTGATCTTGACTTTTATGTTTTCAGTGAAATTCTAGGTTAAATCGACGTCTACTATTCCCTTTAAAGAAACACACGCTCACTATTCTCAGGAGAAATTATTTATGCCAACCATCTGGTCCTCTACATTTGGTTGGTTTTGCTTAGCATCCGATCATCGCCCCCCAGGACTTTCCTCCAATATCTGATCCTCGCTGATCCATCGCTCCACTAGACGTCCGGTCCACTAACCTGCCTAAACTTCTTGCCTAGTGTTTTGATCTGCCAAGTCTTTCTGTCTAATCCTCTTAACTAGGACTTCCTTACCCAGTCATACAAACTCTCTTGCCCAGAGTCAATTAGAATTTTTCCTAGACTCCCTACACACTTAACTTTAGCTCGTTAGTATACACTACAACCTTAATTTGAACCTTTTGTTATGATCCAAATATCGATTCAATTATGTGATACTTTCTACACTAATAAAGTTTGACTTTTCAAGAATTTCACTTTCCTCGAATTGAAGTAGAGAGAAGAGATGTCAAGATTACGTGCATCTGAATTAAAAAAAATACTTTTCTTTCAAATTATGACTCGAATACTTGAAAAAAAAAATAAAGTTGTTAACAGAAAGAGTACTTTTGAAATTAAATACACCCTACCGTTTGATAAAAACAAACAAACTATGGTGCATCTTTTGAAAATTCCAAAATGTCCTTTGATAAAATAACATTATAAAATTAATTATTTAAAACATAAAATATAACATTTTATATTTTAAAAAATTATTAACATATGACTTGAAATCATAATTTTTAATTATAAAAATAATCTCTGATAAAATTGAATACAATAAATTCTTCCCGAACCTCATTAACAATTTCTTATTTTTTCAAGTACCAAACTATCTTTTTAAAAATTCATATTTTAATACTACATTGAGTTGAGGTGCATCTGCTAGGAAATATTTCCTCAATTGCTTCTTTCTTCTGCCTAAGAAAACTGTGGGATGGAGAAGTTTTTCCCCAAAAATATTTCCTGCCACTGGTCCTACGCTATGAAACACGGCAAGTACCCCAAACAAAAAAATTTCCAACGCAATGAGCTAAATTTCCCACAAGATACATTTAAAATGAATCAAACATTAGTTAACAAATCAATCTCATCAATAATAAACAAAAAATCCAAAATTAATTTTACAAACACATACAAGAGACAAGCAGATGAGAAAAATCATGCGCCCACAACCTTACAATACTCACAGAGCTATAAAGCCAAAGAGATGATCAAGAGTTTGACACACTGATTTTACATGTATGAGGGAAGCAATGAACCATAAGCAATCTAAAACTAGCTTAATCCATATGACAACAATTTGGCGAGCCAGATGTGGTCAGCCCTTCTTATCGGATCGGCTAACATTGAAATTAAACCATTTCTTTTTGTTTGATTTATCTTTGGCATCAGGACTCCCATTTGGGCTATCAAATCTATAATCCTCACTAGGACTTTTTCCACTGCCACTAGCATCCCCATTAGAATGGGTCATACCTCCTCTTGATATCGTGAAGGTGGAGTGTACACTCTCCCTGTCTTTCAATAGTTCGTCAACCTGAAATTAACAGTAGTGAATAGAAAAGTAACACAAATCTCAAAGTAAACTAAAATCACTGTCTAGCAATTAAATTCATGAATTGGGTAATACAACTACATGACAGTAACAGATCAAGCAGAAAATTTTATAGATTCAAAAAGATCGTGGCAAAAGCAGCTATAATGTTGCATAAATGGAACCCATTGAGAGCTCATTGTGGAGCTATCAGTAGCACAAGACAAGATCTAGCTCCAGCAGGGTAAATAAGAACATGACAGAACAGCATATGCTCAACTGTAGAAAGCATGTTCATTGAAAACAGGGATACAAGATGCATCACCAAGAGGGGAACTTGTTTTACAAATCAAGAGCTAAAAATAGCAATCACAGTATTACTTGCTAAATCTACACAAGCAGAAGCAACAAATTGCACGCTGCAGAGAAAACCTCTGATCTAGTGACACCAATCAAGCGAAACATGTTGCAACTGTTGGTGTAGAACTTATAAATATATTTTAGCTGCATTTAGTAGAGAATATCTTTTAATGAAGGAGACTCTTGGCGCAACAGTAAAGTTGCTACCGTGTGATGTAGAAGTCACGGATTCGAGTCTCAAAAACAGCCTCTTGTAAAGTAGGGTAAGGCTGCCCTTTATTAAAAGATCAAAGTGAAAAGTATAAGAATGAACTTTCTTTGAGAAGAACTAAATGGAGTATCATTCATCCAAAAGGCATTTGGAAAGAAGCGAGTGTGCAATGGATGCATCTAAGGTAAACATATCACCTTGTATTCTGATCTCTTTTAAGCACTTTGGATGTTTAAGATTGAGAAAATATGTTCAGGCGCAAAACTTAGATGATCTATGTTTAATCCAATAAACAGGGTTAAAGTGCATTGCTAAAGGCAAGTTTGAATCTGGTAGCCCACTTTGCTATGGCAAGTGATTGCAATTCTTCAGCTTGTAAAGACTTATATACTACATTTGACAACTTTTTCTAGTCAAATGACTAAAATTTAATTTAACATGTCAGCAAGGATGAGGCAGAAAATTCAAGCTAAATCAAAATATCCTACAATTAGAAGGAATATGAACTGAACTTCCAAGAATTGCACTTCCAAGAAAAAATAATGAATAAGGATTATGGAAGTTAACAAAGGTTCAAATCAGAAGAAATATAACAGAGAATATTGTCATCATCTTACTCAAATCTAGGAGCAGGGAAAGATGAAATCATTTAATTATTTCAAAAAAAGTACCTCAATATATAAATGTATTTCTGAATATTGAATGGCTATTTAAGATAAAAAAAAACAACATTCTGAAAAACTAAGCCTAAGTGATTCTGTGGAATTAAATAAATACTTACACATTGTTTCTCTTGGCTATACTTGTTTGTCACCTCCTGAAACTGTGCAAGTGCCTGAACAGCCACAGGGAAATATAGAATTCATCCACAAGGTATTGTAAATTAACGCCTATGAATCACAACGTTTACCTTTCTATATTCTATTTCAAATTGCCTTAAATCAGTTCTCTTTGCTAAAAGTTTAGACTCAATTTCCTTGAGTTTCTCTGTGGTATCTTCATACGATTTAGCGCACACAGCCTCAATGGTATATGCGGCAGGTTTGAAAAAATTATCACCTGGAATAACATATGGAAAACATAAGAGATTTGAATAACATATGAAACTTTTGAGTAAACCAAGTTACTCAAGATATAATACCAGGAAAAAAGACGGACAAACATTGCATACCATAAACAGCAAATATGTGGGTGCCTGGCTTCAATTCAGACACCTCACATGGTTGGAGACCTTCCAACTTTTTGAAAAAAGCAGCTTCAGGGTCTTTCGCCATAGCTAACTGCACAAACAAAAAATAAACCATAAAACTCTTATATTGGAAATTTCACTCTATTCTTTACAACAATAAGGATCCAAAGGTAGTTGACGAGCAAACCGTGTTAACCACAGAGTCCATACGGTAAACTTGAAAATGTAAAAAGTACATTCCTGCAGATGTCATTTTGCCAGTCTTCTCACTGTCTTCCTGAAGGAACAAAACAAATAGGTACATAAAAATTAGCAACTATTGGATGTAAAGTTTAAAGTATTGACCCGTTTCAAATTTCCTTCAGAGACCAGAACAACACTGTTTTCGAACAATATCATTCCGTTTCAGATGGGTGTCGGTCACTTCAAGGAGGGGAAAGAAGAAGAAGAGGTGGAGGAAGAAGAGGATGATAAAGAGAAGCTTATATACCAGAAGACACTCATTGCACACTCCTTGCGGATCAGGCAATTTGGGCGGGAGATCGTAGGAGGACAGAAAGGAGATTGTATCAGAAGGAGGTGGAGGATGAAGGTAGAAGATGTTCCTTGTGGCTCGAACAAAGAAATGAAAGCAGAAGACCTTCAGGCATAGCTCGAGAAGAGGAAATTAGGAAGATACGAATGTAAGTAGAGGAAGAGGAATAAGATATGGACGAAGGTGGAGGAAGAGAAGAGTTAGATCAAGGCAGGCAAAAGCTAAACCTCAAAGAAATCTCATCGAGGAACTAGAACCCTAGTCATGCTTTGTTTGACCGCAAAAAGGAAGTGATTCTCATGGTTGTATTTCATGTCGTTCCATGTGTCAATCAACGAGCAAAATAAAAATGTTTTGCCTGTGTTGACCGACATGGAATGAAACCTTAAACCTTAATTGGATGAGTAAAATTGTCGCCAATAACCAAAATATAACATGAAAAATTCAAATTTTTCCTTGAAAAAGCATAATGTCCTCATAAATTTTCAAAACTCGATACTACTAGGAACAAACAATGTCTCATGTATTGTTGTATCAATCATGTCATCTCATACCAATCTTCGACACACCTTGGTGTGTTACAACACAAGTTAAGATAAATTGCGATAATATTGTTATTTTTTAAGATTGTGACGATGTTCTAGATTGAAAATTAAATCCGAACTTAAGTGTATAGTTGTCTTTATATTCATTTTTTCCTTCATCTTCTTCCTCCTTTCACCTCCAATTTGACATTGACACTATATATCGGAACATTGCCATGTGTCATTCTAGTCAAAGACCAAAACTCCAACATCGCTCAAGATTTTAAACCTTGATCTAAATATGCAAATTTAAAATGAAAAAATGATAAGGATTAGAAATATTTAAATCAAAGAATGATATTGTATTGTAAGTTGAAAGAATCCATAAATCTTATAGTTAGAATAAAAATAACAAGGGAATTATCATAAGCAACAATGACATGATAAAAGAATCTAGTAATGTAGATAAAAATTGAACCAACATTTACCTAGTATATAGGACTAATGTATTTGTAACTTATACAAATTCCAAGTAGACTATTTCAAAATTTAATTTATTGCTAATCATTTGTACATTTATTGTTTATCATTTGTACCAATTAACAATTTGATGAATTGTATCATTACCAAATCAAACCACATGAGCTCAAGAATATCCTGAGAGTTGAAGTTTTTCTAGCAGCAACCATATAGTAAATAGGATAAATTATGTTTAATATGTTTGTCAACAATGCAACACCCATCCAACACAAGACAACTATAGGATAAGGATGTGCCAGTATCTGGTGGCATCTAGTACCATACAGCTAAATGCATAGAAGTGTGTGTAATACTCAGGTTATCATCTGAATGACAGGGCAATAAAATGTGCTAACTCAGCTAAAAAAATATTGTTTGCATGACCAAATAATAGCAGTGTCTGGCTGGAGTAGCAGATATATGGTAGAGTGCTTAACTAGGCAGCAAAGTACCTATATAGAATCAAATCACTCTTCACAAACTTCTAGCTCCCATGGCCAAAAGAATGACTGTGACAAGAATCTTCTAGTGATAAATATAGAAAGTTAGCTTGACTATACTGTAGAAAAAGCATCAATTTTGCATCTTTGATTTGAGCCTTGAACTACCAAACCATTAAGCATGTTTTCTTTATGGAAACAAGTACCCTGATTGTTGGCTATACAAATTTATTTTCCTCCATAAGTGTCAATTATTTATCCTTCCCTTGGATAAAATAACCATATCTAAAAGGAAGATAGAGCAATATAACTTACAAAAATACACACACGATGAGCAATTGGAGAGCAAAAATTACCTGTAAAGATAAATCATAGCTACCATTTGCTTCCTCAAAGTAAAGTAGCTGAGGGCACAAAACAGAAGTTAGCGTTGCATATAAAAAACGAGCAAATGAGCCAATATTTGGTTATAATGAGAGTTCATATATCCCAGACATCACAAATGGTTCACTAATTTGTTTATGCTCTTCACCTTAAATTTACTTTGTGCTGCAGAAGTTACTCTCACAACTATCCCTGCCTGGGCTTGTTGATTATTAATCGTGATACCGAAAAAATGAGCACATTGTTTTTCCACCTACACCAGCATTCAAAAGAATAAGGAAGTTCAATGTTGATACGGATTTCAGTCAAATACAAGACACAAAAAATGAATACTTTTCCACTGAATGATGTTCCCAGGGGAAGCGGTCTAATTGTGATGGTTCCATTTAGTGCTTCTTCAAGGACAATAGCCGAAATTGTAGTTTTGATAGGAACTCCGAGTTTGCTAATAGCTTCCACAAATTAGTACATTCTAGGAAGAAAATAGCATAATAATTGGTTCCCATGGTTATAACATTGTTTGATTGTCACCTGAAAAGAGCAGCAAACATTGTGTTGAAAGTTCCAAGGTTGGACAAGTCAATCTCCATATCCATGCCCTCACTTTCCAAAGCCTACGCCAAGATAAACCATATAACAAACTGGTATTCTACAGCATTACATTAATGCATATAATTGAATAGATGGAATATTGATCCAACGTAAGATAATTCTAATTTTCATATTCATAAAAGATTTTTGGCAAAAGAATACCACAAGTAATACTTTTGAAATCAAAAGGAATATCATATGATACTAAAAAAAGAAACATGTCAGTTTTTTTCTTAGTAAGCCTGAGGTGAATGAGTAGCCCTACAGAAATAATCAGGTCCAAGCCTCAGCTGATGGTATAAGTCAATCACAAAACAAGGTTTAAAATCTCGATCCGTGCCGAGGTTTCGGTCCCAGACCGGAACGATACGATTTCGGTATCGTATCATGCCGTGCCGATATAATTTCGATATTTTTTAAATTTTAAATATAAATGTATATTAATTTTATTAATATTTGATTATTAAATATGTTTTATATGTTGAAATGTTGAATTTATATTTCAATATTTTCTCTTAAAATTTTAATTTTAATTTAAAATTATAAAATCATTTGAAAGGTTAAAAATAATTATAAAATTATTTGAAAATTCTAAATTATTTTTTTGAATGTAGTTGTAAATTTTTAATTTTAAAAAATTTATTTGAAATGTTTAAGAATTATATTTTCTTTAAAAGTTTAGATTATTTTAAATTTATATTTAATTTTAAAATTATTTTTAAAGATTAAATTGTTTTATAAAATATTTATTAATTTTTAATATTTTATAACTATTAATAATAATTTATTTTTTAAAAAAATACATATTAAAAAATAAAAAATTAACTAAATCAAAAAATTAAAAAAAATTGCGGCTGTAATAGCC
This sequence comes from Curcuma longa, assembly GCF_044706935.1. Classification (NCBI taxonomy): domain Eukaryota; kingdom Viridiplantae; phylum Streptophyta; class Magnoliopsida; order Zingiberales; family Zingiberaceae; genus Curcuma; species Curcuma longa. Next base: position 12,598,338 of record NC_133865.1, read on the forward strand.
CGTGGAGGCTATCGTAGCACCGCGGCGTGAAAGGTTTTAGGAATATATAAAATTTTATTAGAATTTTAAATAAATTTTTATATAATTAATGAGATAATTTGATTAGAATTTTAAGAAATATATTTGATTATTTATTAAAGTTAAGGTTGATTATTTATTTAGGTTAGGAGTTGATGAGAAAATAAATAAAAACTTATTAGAATTTAAATAAAATAAATAAAATATATAATTAATTAAATAATTTTATTAGAGTTTAATTAAATTAATCGTTACCGTTTTAATTAAAAAACCCAATCTCCCCCCCCCCTCACGCGACGCACGCGATCTCGGCATGCAAGGTCGCGCAATCACGCGACCCCGCGGTCGTGCCAGAGGGACACCTTCGGCGAGGCCGTCGTGGTCCCGCGACCCCGCAGCCGCGTTAGAGGGGTCGCGCGATCCCTCCTGGCACCGCGGCCGTGGGGTCTCACGACCCCTCCAGCGTCGCCGCCGGGGTAGCGCAACCACTCTTGCGCAATCGTTGGGGTCGGGCGACTACTCCGACAGCTGGGCTGATGCCGGCTCGTGCCAGTGCCGGTTGGTAGGCGGAACGAAATATTTCGCCTGTTTCGACCAGCTCGGCACGAGATTTTAATCCTTATCACAAAATGACAGAAGTTACGATAAACATATTACCCTTGGTTTTTTAAGAGGAACTAACCTGAGATGATTTTATCATTTAATGCAAGTGAAGTGAATGTCTACTTGTTATGATGAAGAAAAATTATGAAATGTTGGGTTAGAACAAAGGAAACTCAGCATCAAAGACATTTAGAGCTATCAAACGGGCCAATCCATAGCGAGGCGGGGCAACCCACTAAAAAATCATCATATGGCGGGACGGGACAAACCGACCCACCAACTTGGCGAATTGAAAAATCTCCAACTCAAGGAGGGTTGCGGGTTAGGCGGTCCAACCCACGGGCCTGTCAAAAAATTAAAAAAAAATATTAAAAAATTTAAGTTTGGAGTACGATTTAAATTGTTCATGTTGAAATATTTAAGTTTGAATTGTAATTTAGACAAATCAAACTCATCAATTTATTGAGTTTTTTATTTTAATTTTTAAATTTAAAATAAATAAATATATTTTCTTAACCCGCGGGCCACCCCAAGCCCGCCGCGGACCAACCCACGCGAGTCGCGGGCCTAGGCGGGTCAACCCATTTGAACCCATCTTAAAATGGATTGATAAAATTTAAACCCAACATGTCTAAATTATTTGACATGGCAGGCCAATCCGACGGACCCAACCCAAATTGACGACTATAAAGACATTCTAGAGTGGAAAAAGATGCAACAGAATGAGGCTCAAGCATCTCAACTGTAGGATCGGGTTGGACCGGCTAGAGGGGGGTGAATAGACGGTTTAGCAGAATGACACTCGTCTTATGAAAAAACTTGGTTGCAACTGGATCGTTGCTTCCAAGGCAGTAATGCTCAATGAAAAACTCCTTAAGGCGGAGAAGCCTTTACAATTGTAGCACAGAGAATTAGCTAGAAGAAAGAATACAAAGTAATTGATGATTTTACTTCTAGAACTCTAAGTCTTATTTATAACCTAAGAAAATAGATCTGGATCGTTGATCGTAGATGAACTTCCTCTTGGTCGTTGATCCGTTGATGCGATCCTAATCGTTGATCGGAGATAATCTTAAATCT
>NC_133865.1:12600138-12708771 GCF_044706935.1 Curcuma longa
TCAATTAGTCAAGAAGGGTGAAACTTACTATGCGGTTAACCAAATACAAGTCTAATCCATGGATTTAAGCTTTTGAGACTTTACAAGCTTAGATAATTTTCTTTTAATTGTTTCTAATCATGATTGAGGATGATCTAGGGGGGTACAATCCTAGTTTAGTTTGTTGACTTGAGCGGGACGCTCAAGGGTAAGTGTGGGGGAATTTGATGAATTGGGATTTTATTAATTTTAAATCGATTTATTCTTGGGCTTTTACATGAAAATGATCATTTATTGAATCGATTTGACCATATTTGTCCCATATTGCATAATTTGATGTTTGATATAATTTTTGTGATTTAATGGTGATTTTTTGGCATTAAATGGATTTTTATTGATTTTAGGGCTAAATCGGATCCGACTCGAGCTCAACCGCGGTCAAATCAAGTCAAATTTGTCAAATTGATCAAGCCAACATGAAGAACATGATCTGGATCGAGCCTGATTAAAATTTCTGAATTTTTTGGAAGCCCTAAGCTGCCCTAAACCCCAGATCAAATCTGCACCGTTGAAACCAGAAATCAAGGGCTCAGATTGATCAATTAATCAAACCTATATAAACAAAAACTATACCCGATGAACAGTGGCTGCGCCTCCACTGTTCATCGTCCCAAACCGCGACCGCGAGAAGCCCCTGTTCACCGACGTACGCGCACGGCCAGCCCCATCCACCCAAACCACTTCCGTTGCATTCCTTGGTTCTTGAAGAGTTCGAATCCGGTCCTTTGGGTATAATCTGGCAGCTGGAGGAGGCGCGACGGCGAGGGTCTCACCGGCGGCCACCATCCCTGTTTTCTGTTGTTCCAGCCATCCACCGCGCAATCCGACGCCGCGAGTCCTCTGAGGGGTTCTCTGAGGAGCGTGTAGCACACCGGAGCCACGAGCAACTCAATCGGAGCAAGAGAAGCCGCGGAATCCAGTTTATGCCAGCCGAAAACGCTTCGCACAGTGCTGTCTTGGCCGGAGAGGGTTTTTCCGGGAAATTATTGGTGCTGGCAGCGAGCAAAACACTCCGGAGACCAGAATCAAGCTCCAGAGGGATCAGTGAATCTACATTATCGGTTTACCAGCTTGATTGACAACCAAGTTGTGAAGAATGCAATTGAAATGGGGAGAAGAGGATGCGATTTACTGTTTTCTGATACTGCATTGTCTTGTTTCTGAATTTTCGATTCTTTAATTGCTAATTCTCATTGTAGTTAACAGATTTACCTACTTTTGAATTCAGTTCATATGGTTAATGCCAGTCTAGTTATTTTGGATTGAATCTAGTTGATTAGCTTCAAATTCCTGCTGATTGCGATTTCTGAAAATTCACTGTTCGTGCCAAAGTTTGCTGTTCCGTGCCATTTTGTTTTAACATATCAGCTTCTTTAGGTTTGATAGGTTTAAGTTTTGGCTTTAGCTGTTTGTTAAGTGAATTAGGATAGATGATGTGCAAGTTAGGCTTGTTATTTGAACATCAATTTGTCTCAATAGTTTAGTTTGGTTTCTTTCCTTAGTCCTTATGGTTACATGCTGTTTCAAGTTTGCATTAGGGTTTTAAAGTCATTTACTGATTTGAGTTCATATTTCATTTGAAAAACAACAAAACCCCATTTTATATAGAAAACCCCAAAAACACGACACACCCAAGCTCGATTTAAACCGTTTCTACTAGTCCTTGGAAAAACACGACTCGAGGCCCCTATACTTCATTTATTTGGATTAATTGTGGGTTTTCGATAAATTTATAAATTCTAATTTGCAACCCTACTCGTGACATCTAATCTAGGGTTGTCATTAACCCATCTGAACCTATCTTAAAATGGATTGATAAAATTTAAACCCAACCCGTCTAAATTGTTTGGCAGAGCGGGCCAATCCGACGGGCCCAACCCAAATTGATGACTATAAAGACATTCTAGGGGGGGGAAGATGAAACAAAATGAGGCTCAAGCATCTCAACTTCTCATTACCAGCAGAATCAAAGGCTCAGCAATGAGAAGCATGAGGTCATGCCTCCATCCATGCTCTTTTGTGACATTGGTGGTAAGGATTTAATTCATTAGGAATTTTTTTTTTTTTTTGACATGCCAGGCTTAAGCCTACTCATAGTATGATGTCAGGCTAAGCCTACTCATAGTATGACTCCTTTATTGATGCTCATAGTATGACGTATGACTCCTGACTTCCTTATTGATGTTGGATCGTCCTGGTGCGTTGTGCGTGTTCACACGTTTCGCAAACGTGCACAATGAAAAAATTATAAAAATTAAAGCTAATTATTATTACACACGCAACACATGCATACTGGATAAAATAAATGCATAGCATAAATAAAAATTTAAAATTTTATAGATAATAAATATTCTGCACATACCTGACAAATGACATTGAGCGGGATTGGCAGCAATTAAGTGGCCCTTGTCGAAGTTCCGCCTCTACTGGTGATCCACACCAAGTTCTCATCTAGACGACTTCCAAAGTCATGAGTCACAACACCATCTTCGGTACTAGCCGACGATTGGCAACAGTCGATACAAGAGAAATCCTAATTTCGAAACAAACACGCAACAACATTTGTCGCGACCGTTTTTCCGAATTTTCTAACTATCACCGACAATCATATTCCCAATATAATTTTCAGTGGTCAACCTTTGACCGCCGACAAAGGAACAAATAGCTAGAACCTTTCCGACGTTGATGGAACGATCTCCGAAAATTTTACAAGTTTCCATAGAGATGGTTGAAGGTTGTTAGACGAACGGGATTGATTGGCAACGACCGGACAACCTATCCAATGACTGAAAATAATTTCTGGTGACTGCACAAAGTTCCGACGACAAAACCTAATACAATCCGACGGCAACTCTGACATTGACGCGACAACGACTCCGCTCTGCCAACAATTTTGATAACGACTCCACTCCGGCAAACAATCCGGCGATGGACCCTAATTCGGCGCAGCAGCAGCAAACAACGAAAAAGGAGGAGAAAACGATAATCTTCTTGGTCAGCCATTGCAGCCAGCCACCACTGCTAGCCACCACCGTCAGCCGCTGAGAAAAACAGAGCGCTCGAGGGAGACCTTGGCTGGCGACGTTCGCACGGAGGAGAGGCTTGGCCACCGAAGGTTTTTCTCTCAGCGGCCGGTGGAAGGCACACGAGAAGAAACAGGGAAGGCGGCGCTCTGTTCCGACGATCGCTCACGCGAAGGCGGCGACCGTAGTATGTGTGACCGAAAAGGTTCCCGATTATGTTGGTCGTCAGTAATTAACCATTAATTACGGAACGATCATGAGTGACACCTAGTAGTACATCATGATCCCCAATTGATCGGAAAATCAACGATTGATTCCAGGACAATTTTTAAGCCCTTCAACAGCTATAATGAAGCGTATCTCATTCCTTTCACCGTCTTATACTCGCTTGGTTCAGGACATGATCTAGGTTGACTACGTCACATCTAGCTCAAGCTTGCTTTCTTATCCTATGGATTCAAGTTACTTGTACATGTGTCCAAAAGTGTCATACTTTTGACATATAACACTTTGGCCAAAGATTTTCAATAACAATCCTAATAAACGGCCGCAGGGTATTGTAACGACCGCCCATCTTACCTCAAGGCGATCTGTTACTTACTTGCTAAAATCTACTATTAATTTAAAATTTCTTGTTATGTGATAGTTGAGTAAACACATGTTCCCAAATGGGTAATATAAAATCTAACCATCCTAATAACAATAACCAAACCATAATTATTAACATTCGAAAGTGCGGAAAAATAAACAACTCATAAAGACTAGTCTTTAACATTCTTAATGTGCAAGTTCCCAAGGCTCTTTATTCTAAGTTCCACCACATCACACACTTCGCATCGTCTCTGCCGCCTCCGCTATTCGAATTTTTCTTTGCCCTTATCTGCAATATAAGGAAAATAAAACTATAAGCATGAAGCTTAGTAAGTACCATCCTACTCACAAAACAATACATATTTCGAAATCATGCTTTTGAAAACACATGTAAGAAAGCATATAATCTAGATAGATATCATGGCATACTTATCATACATGAATTAAAAATTAAAACTACTAACTGATTTCACATGGTACTGTAGAAATATAACTGAACTAATCATGATCTTAAAAATTAATTTCACTTAAAGGTAATAATGAACTTTTGAGAACTTATACATATAGTAAGTGAAAATAGTAATCATCCTGCTGTGGGCCCGGCATAGTGCTAACTGTGCGCGCATCCCTAAATAGATCCGAGGTAGCTAATCCCGAACCCATTAGGGTACTACTAGGCGATCTGGGCCTAGGGGCGATCTAGGAGCCCACCCATGGACGATCTGAGTCCAAGCACATGCCATATAAAAGTAAAATACTTTCTTTAATAATTCTTTTCTCTTTAACCTTGCATATACTAGGCGATCTAGGGCCTAGGGGCGATCTAGGAGCCCACCCATGGACGAACTGAGTCCATACTTACTGAGGCAAGGTAAATTATTTTCATAAACCTTCTGTAAGAGAAACTAATTTCCACATACATACATACAATTTTGAATAACTAAAACTATGGATTAATGCATCCGAACGGAACTACTTATACTGCAGGTGAGAGGTACTTACCTTGTCCGCTCAGTAGGGTTTTAACGTTAAGGTTTGTGAAATCGGAGACCTTCTCCGGGGTGCTCTAGCACCTTCTTCGCGCGACCTAGCAAAAGAAATCATAACTACCGTTTAACCAAAATCATTAACCTAAGCTAATCCTTCGATTAATGATCCAGTAAATACTTAATCAATTATCTAACTTAACAACTTAATTAACTTACCTAGATTAATCAAGCTAATTAATTAACCACTTATTTCACTAATCAAATTAATCAACCTAACCTTGATTAATAATTAACCCGATTAATCAAATATATTACTGATTAATATTTATTAAACTAGATTAACAATCCTTTCATCAATTGAACTAACCTTGATTAATTGATCTAATTATATTAAACTAGATTAATTAAAACCTGTTCTCTTCTTCTCTGCGCGAACAGGGCAGCGGGTGGGGCGTTCGGCGTCTTCTCCAAGCGGTGAAGGCCCGCGGCGTGGGTTGGCGCTTGTGCTTCTCCGGCGAACAGCCCAAGGGAGAAGGGAGGCGGCGGCTGCTCTGCTTCGTCTTCTCCACGCGACGGGCGGCGAATGCAGAGCAAAGGGAAGGCGGCAGTTGTGTCGGGCGGTGAGCGCCAGGCGGCGGAGGAGCTCGGCTAGGGTTAGGGCAAGGGATCCTTGCGTTGCTTCTTCTTCCGTGCCTCAGCCCTCCGCCCCGTCTTATACTCGCGGTCGGCGCGAGAAAGGCGGCGGCGGAGGCGGAACCGTGGCGGACTGGGTCGGGCGGGGTGGGGGAAGAAGTCGGAAGGGGTTATTATTATTATTATTATATAAATTTTTTTTTGAACAGTAACTAATTAAACCGGTTTATCATCTTTTTACTGTAGCAAACCGGGTTCAGACTTGGTTCGCTTGGTTCAGCTATCAAACGACCTCCGATTTGGTCAAACTTGGTCTCGTTGGACTCGTCTTTGCAAGGCGGATCTTTTCACTGATTTTATTTCATCAACTCCCTTCTATCATTTAACTAAAGAACCTTTTATTAAAATTTTAAATCTAATTAATATTCCTAAAATAGGGAGAAATAATCCGGGTGTTACAGGTATACATCTCCCTTTTCAAGGAGTGGTGAATCTTCTGTGAATTATTCAAACACCTTCGGACACTTCGACTTATACCCAATCATCTCAGATCCACACCTCCTCGGAGATGTTTGCGAAGATGTCAAAGTATAAGTCTCCATGACCAAGGTGATTTGAATACCGTAAGTCAAAGGAAGCTCGTACTTAAGCTGCACTGAGATCTTCATGGCATATGTATTGAACCATATAAAGTCTCATGGTAGGTCACTCCAATGAACTGGTTACCTTTAACTAGCATCCACGTTTAACTCTTAACATCCAATGTCTCCAACCAGTGAGAACAGCTGCTTGGCAAACCAAGGAGTTTGACACGTGCTAGTCTCAACAGAATTGATGACGTTCACGCTCATCAATTCATCGACTAGAGATAATTTCAATACATTCATAATTGCACATGTAGAGATACTCACAAGTTGTGATTCAATCACAAATTCTCATACTATGAATAATATTGCGGACATTCAGTAAATGAATTTAAGATCTAATCAAACACATAGAAAATGTGCACTCAAATAGTGAATTGTTATTTATCCAATAAATAGTATAACTGTAAGGCAATTGCCTTAGGATGACACCTCTCAAATATAACAGTTAATGCATTGGTGGAATTGCTAGGCATGCCATGTATCCTACGCCCACCCCCGCCTCCACCCCCACCCCCATTGATGATCAAGTATTATTACAGTGAAACGGCACCGACAGATTAGTTTATCACTAATGCAATCTGGTTGAGTTATCATCTGAGTTATACTTGATATGCAGCTTGGTTTATAGAACATTAGTCTGGTTTCATGCTTGATGGACCTTTCAAATCATTGTCACTCATATACTGTGGTACTGTATTTGCGATAAGGTAATGTTGACTTGGAAATCCAGTTTCTAGGTTCCTAGAATTGAGTTATTATCACAAGAGGAAGACATAGATAATGCAAAAGACAAAGAAAACAAAATTCTTATGCACAATAGACATGCAATTGCTTCTGCTTCTGTTGCAATCAACCTTTCCATTATTCATCTTCATCAATAAGACTAAAGCAATCTGTTCTACTAGATTCTTCACCTTCATCCAGATAACACAATCCTACCAAAATTTTGAGTTACTAGTATACAGTTTAAGCTAGCAGTTGACAATCAACAATCTAGCATGACAAAAGACTACCAGATGAAAACAAAAAGCACGTACACAGATGAGATTAGTTTATACTGATATGCTTATTTAAGTTACTTCTTATACTACTAGAAAGCAATATTGTAATTGCTATAATGTTCAACCTAATATGGAGAACACAATAATGAAGGTTCTATGAAGCATTTAGCAGCATTGTCATGAAAAACCAAGCCTGTGAGTATAAAAGTTAGCAAGTCTTGGGTCTGAGGGGTTAAGAGCAACTTCAAAATGAATAAGCCTAAAGGTTCGTTTCTCATCCCAGGTCAATGCTATGCAAAGAGAGTGGAAAAACTAATATTCTGGCTTAAGTTTGACTTAATTGTTAAAAACACCAACCTCAAAACCAGCAACATCATATTGCCTTCTTTTCTCTGGGTCTGACAAGATACTATAGGAATATGCAACTTCTTTGAAAAGTTCAGAAGCTTCAGGATTGCTGGAATTTTTGTCAGGATGGTACCTGTTGTTACAAAAAAAGCCACTTCCCATGTGAGATGAAAAACTAAAGGAGAAAATCCATCAAGTGATAAATATGTGAACTAAAGATTTAAAATCTAGCCATGTCGGAATTTCAGAATTTCAGACTTTGACCGGAATGATATAGTTTTGGAATAGTATTGTACTATGTCGAAGACCAATATAGTTTCGATATTTATTTAATACAAGTGTATAATAATTTAAAAAGTTCATTTAGCATGGGATATTAGCAACATGCATTCAACTACCTATTTGGTAGCTTCCACAATGATTCTTATCCAACACATACTTTCTGGGTTGAAAAGTCAGCACAATTCAAAAGTAGCAGATCCTTTTCACTATTTTGAACAAATATGTTTCAGATTTTCAATTTTTCTCACCATCTTAAAAGCTTCACTCACATGTTATTTTCAAATGAAGTTACCTTGAATTTGACTATCTCAATACTCATGTGATCACCTAATAAGGAAATCTTCTTGAACATCCATTAGACAGGCATAACTCTACAAAAAATAAGTAATTACTAATCTTTCTATGTCACTAAATTAGGCAGATATAGTAATATTCGTGGTACTAGATATATCATCAAAGTAGAACTTAAAATTATCGAGAGCTTAGAAATATATTATGTTCTTGGATAAATAAGTATACCAAACAACAACAACAACAACAACCAGGCCTTATCCCACTGAATAAGATCGGTTATATGGATCCTTCGAAATAAATTATGTTCATGGACAAATAAGCATACCAAACAACAACAACAACAACCAAGCCGTATCCCCCTAGATAAGATCGGTTATATGGATCCTTCTACGATTTTGTGTTCTATCCCCTACTACATCATCATCTATACTTAAATAAATTTTATCATGTTTTATTGTTGTTAACCAAGTCTTTTTTTATCTTTCTCATACTCGTTTGATGTATGTATTTATCATAGTTTCACATCGCCTAACTGGAGTATTTATTAACCATTTAAGTACATATCTGTATCATCTTAAATGTGTCTCTCGGAGTGTTTCTTCGATAGATACAACTCCGACTTTCTCTGTAATGCTCTCATTTCTTATTCTGTCCATCCTTGTATGTCCACACATCCATCTTAATATCCTTATCTCTACAACTCTCATATTCTGCTCATGTGCTCGAATCATAGCTTAACATTTAGCGTCATCTAACATATCAAATTTAACCGTCGTTTTATAGAACTTCCCTTTAAGTTTTAGAGGTACTTTACGATTACATAAAGCACCTGACACTCTCCTCCATTTCCACCATGCTACTTATATTTTATGTAAGACATCTCTCTCAATCCCTCGATCGTCTTGTAAAAATGATTTTAAATACTTAAAATTCTCAGTTCTAGATAACTCATCATCTCCTATCTTAACAATTGTCTCATTATGTCTAATATTATTAAACTTAAATTCCATATATTCTGTCCTTAATCTACTAAGCCTAAAACTTTTCATTTTTAATGCTTCCTATCAAGATTCTAATTTAGCATTTACTCTTTCACGTGTTTCATCTACCAAAATAATATCATCCACAAACAACATGCACCACAGTACCGTATTTTGAATATGTTCAATGAGTTCATTCATGATTAGTGTAAAAAGATATGGGCATAGAATTGATCCTTGCTGTAATCCTATCTTTATTGGAAATGTTTCAGTTAATCGACTTGAAATTTTCATTATGGTCGTTACATTCTTGCATGTATCCTTAATTAGTTCAATATATGTTACGCTAACACCTTTCTTTTTTAGAATCCTTCATATAATTTCTCTTGAAACTTTATCATAAACTTTTTCTAAGTCAATGAATATCATGTGTAGATCTTTCTTTTACTCCCAATACTTTTCAATTAGTTGCTTGAGAAAATGTATAGCTTGTATTGTTGACCTTCTAAGCATGAACCCAAATTGATTTTCGATCATCATAGTCTCCTTAATCTTTTTCTATTACTCTTTCCCAAAGTTTTATGGTATGACTCATTAGTTTAATACCTCAATAGTTTGCACAATTTTGTATGTCTCCCTTGTTCTTATATAAAGGAACTAATATCCTTACCCTCCATTAATTAGACATTTTTTCCATTTTTAATATCATGTTAAATAATTTTGTAAGTCATTTAATATCTTGTTTCCCTAGACACTTCTATACCTCTATCCGAATATCATCTAATCCAATGGCTTTCCCATTTTACATCCTATTCAAAATGTGTTTTACTTCTAAAGTTTGAATTATATGATAAAAATTTAAATTTCTATACTCATTTGACCTATTTAAATTACCTAAGTTAAATTGGTCACCTAAACCTTCATTAAAAAATTGATAAAAAATACCTCTTCCACTGTTATTTTATTTCTCTATCATTTACTAGTACCCTATTGCATTCATCTTTAATACATCTTATTTGGATAAGATTTTTGTCTTCCTCTCTGTCACTTTAGCTATTCTATAAATGTTTCTTTCTCCTTTTGTATTTAATTTTCGATATAATCATTCAAAAGTTTCATTCTTACACTGCTTTCTTAATATCTTTCTTGGCTATTTTAATTTTTTTACAATTTTTCTCATTCTTACAAATATAATTTCTTATAAACTGTTCATTTTTCCTTCACTTACTCTTGTACTTTCTAAGTCCACTACAAAGATTCCTCACTAGGTGATGCATGTTCCTTTGACTTACCAAGTACACTCTTGATTATTATTTTCAAGTTTGATATCATCTTATCCCATATTCTTTTAATACTATCTTTGAGACGTATATCCAACACTACTAACCTATGTTGAGTAGTTAAACTTTCTCCGGAGATGACTTTGCAATATTTACAAATCTTTCTATCCCTCTTCCTAACCATAAGAAAGTCAATTTAAGATTTATTATTCTCACTTTTGAATGTGACCAAATATTCTTCTCTTTTCTTAAGAAACGTAGTAGCTAGTATAAGGTTATATGTTATCATAGAATCCAATATAATTTTCTCTTCTTCATTTTTTATTCCAAACTCATAACCCTGTACACTCTTTCATATTCCTCATTTTTTACTCTGGCATGTCTGTTTAGATTGTCTCCTATTAAAATTATTTTATTTGACGGAATATTTTATAATACTTTATCTAGGTCGTCCCAAAATCTTGATTTGGTATATTTATGTAATCTTACTTGAGGTGCATTTATGCTAATTACGTTCATAGTTTCTTTCTCTACTACTATCTTGAGAGTTATAATTTTATCTCCTTTTTAACTACTCCTATAACTCTACTTTTACAACTTCATCCTTTAACGAACTATCTACAACAATATCTATTCCATTTTTTATTTTACTCTTTCATGTGTCCCGAGTTCTCTATCATCTTTGTGTTCTCGCCTACCCATTTTATCTCTTGTACATAAAAAAAACTAATTCTTCTCCTAATCATCGTATCTACTGCCTCCATTGCTTTACCGGTGAGGGTTTTTATATTCCATGTTTCAAATCTTAGACTATTAGTTTTTCTATAATATTTGTTCTTATCCAACCTATAGTATAAGAACTCTTATTTATTTAACACTACACTAAAGTTCTCATGGAGATGTAGCGGTTTTTGCTGATACGTTACAGTCAGACACTGTAACACGAACTCTCATATATTTATCACTACATCCGAGTTCTAGAGATGTAGCGGTCTTTGTCAAGACATTACAGTAGGACTCTATAATGCGTTTCTTCTAGGGAACAACCTAGCATTAGCATGATAGTTTAATGGATCCATTCATTGAACATTTGCCTTAGTTTAATGTTGGCCGACAGCCTAACGCAACCCTCCTTTATCCAGGCTTGAGACCGGCAAATAACAGGGTTAATTTGTCATGGGCAGAGTTCAAATAAATATACTAAAGTATAGATAAATCAATAAGTTTAAAAAAAAACTTTCATTCATGTCCAGAGCTTAGAAATGACCAAAGAAAGAGACTTCGAGTAGGGTATACAAAGATTAAGGATGTTACTATTACGTGTATTGGGCTTTATGACATCGAATCCCCAAGATGGCAATCCTTCCTCTAAACGAATGATATCAGCACACCCAAAACAAAATTAGTGAGGAAACTGCACACAAACAAATAACTAGCCCTTATAATATAGGTGTGTGAAATTGTATACACCTCGTGCACCAATAATGTAAGTCTTATATATGTATACTGAAAAATTTATCTCTTCGGCTACTATGTTATTATTATCGTCCATTTTCCCTCTCATTCATTCTGTAAAATCAATGATTTTAAAGGGAAAAAAATTTAAAAGAAAAGCAATATTTCCGACAAGCAAAGTTACAGAGAAAAATGGAGGTGGTATGTTGGCTCATGCTAGGAAAAAGTTGGATGGATTGGCAAAACATGCAGGCGTAGTCTAAGTACCTGAGAACCCCTGAGAACCTGCCAAAATTAGTTGGTTGAACAAAAAGAGAAAGAAGAGATGAACAAAGGCAGAGGAAGAGGCAGATGAAAACAAAGGAAGGCGGATGAAGAGGAGGAAGAAGCGGGCAAAGGCAGAAGAAGAGGCAAATGAGGGCAAAGGAAGGTGAAGGAAGAGGAGGAAGAAGCAAATGAAGGTGAAGGGAGAGGAGGAAGATGCAAAAAAAAGGGTGGAGGAAGAGACAGATGAAGGCAAAGGAAGAGGAATAAGACTCAAATGAAAGTGAACCTTGATCAGCACAAAATCGAAAGCCTAGTCATGCTTTGTTGAAGTCTAGCCGCAAACCTGGATCCTGCTTCATTTGCTCGTTGATGTTTGTGGAAGAGCAAGGTAGTTCTCACAGTCATATTTCATGTTGTTTTGTGTATCAGTCAGCAAGTGGAATGAAATATTTCGCAAGCATCGATCGACACAGAATGAATTATTGTATCTGTGCTGACCAGTATGGAACAAGACCTTAATCATAGAATTATTATCCAATGATCTTTACTCAGGAAAACCACGAGGCAAAAGAAACAAACAGTTGAGCAATCAAAATTCGGAATCAAATAGTGTAGTTGAGAAATAAAATGGAATAACAATTTTGGTGATTGCTTCAGGAAAAACATCCCCCAAAAAGAAACAGTGATCCAATACCAGGGTAAACAGTGTATCTCAGTTCACTTCTCACTGATTTGTGTCTTAATCAGTGACCTCAGAAGAGAGAAAAGCAAATAACTAAACAAAAAATTGTGCTTTTGCTTGAATGATAAACAATTAGAAGGAGCTTCTTTACATGCCTTACAGTAACCTAATCTCATAAAACTCAGGAAAAACTAGAGTAGAATTGCTAAACTAGAGTATAATTGCTAGAAATAATCAAAAGTAGAAGTTCGACCGAGTAAAAAATAAATCAATAAATGGAAATTTACACTTTTATTGGACCATTTATTTTTAACATAGGTCTATTGCACCATCAGGTTCACTTAAAACTCTCATCAGTTTACCAGCTTCTTCCTCCAGCATGTGGTGGAATGCGAGGTAGAATGCAGCAACATGTGATGTAGCACTGGGAGCATCCTCACACAAAGAATCCCACAAGAAGATTTCATAAAATTAAAGAATATTCATTACATGGGATCTAAAACGCCTCTTATAAAACCAAGCCCCCCAAAAACGCCCTAACTTATTTTAAAAAAAGTGACAAACTTTTTTTAAAAATACAACTTAAAAATTTTAAGACTTTGTATTTAAAATTAGCCCTAACTTATGCACTGCATTAAGTTGTCAGTTGCAGAAGCAACAAAGGTAACAACCCTTCGTCAATTTTTAGGGTTGCCAAGGCAGCTAAGGAAATTAGTGAAAAATTTAAGGTTGACCATCTACTTGAATACATTCAAAATCACCTTAGAACAGTTCCAAAGTAGTGGACAATCATTTCAATGATCTAATGAAAGAGTAGATTTGGATGGGACAAAAATTTTAAAATGATCAATGCAAATGTTTACAATGCAAAAGTGAAGATAAGATACATTATAACATTATTAATTTCGTACAAATTTGATTGAATAATTCAAATTTTTAGATGGTATATCACTATATTGTCCTATCCTTACTTGTAGGAAACAAGGGGCATATTTTTGTACTCCGTCATGGCCAGTCCCAAGTTACATCTCCATGAGAATTTCGATGTAGCATTAAATATGCAAGAGTTCTCACATCTTAGGTTGGATAAAAATAGACATTATAGGAATATTGATTGTCTTAAACTTAGAACATAGAATATAGGAATAAGAACGCTTACCAATAAAGTAATGAAGGTAGTAGATATAGACCCAACCCCAGGTCGGATCCAAACCGAACCCGACCTAGATCCGTAATCGAGTCAAAGGGCCAGTTACCCGTTGACCCGATTAGCTGAGTCTAAACCGTAATCGGCCTGGCCGGTTAACTGCTAGTTCAACAGTATTTTTTTTATTATTATGTTGTGATCGTTGGAACCATCGATTTCGAACCATTGGAACTGCCGGTTTCGCACCATTGGAACAGTTAGTTAACCAACGATTCCGATCGTTAGTTCTGACTATTCGAGGGAGGGGATTTTTTATTTTTTTTAAACGATTGAGATTATTTGATCATTTTTTTATCAATGGCTATGACAATGTCCGCTATTCTCCAAACTTTATAAATAAAAAACTCATTTCATTATTTTCACATCATCTTCTCTACTTTCATCTCTCAATTCTAAAATCTCGATCGTTATCGACTTTAATTCTCCAATTATAATGAAAGGAAGTTCATCATCTTGGTCTCGGAGGAGTAAAGAAATAGTCAATCCGAATGTGGATCACGAAGATATTCAATTTACTAATGATGAGTCAAAGCAAGTTTCGATACCCAAGACACAAGGATGTACCGATGGTGATACTTCTAAGATTCGAGATACTCCTTTAAAATCGTCTATTTTTATTAAACATTTTAACAAATATCACTCTTCCGTCCGAAGAAATGTGTGCAAAATGTAACAATTGCAAAGCCTCCTACAAATTTCAATTGGGTGACAGTTATGGATCATTGAAATGACACATCGAAACGAAGCACCAGACGGAAATTAAAATCAAATGTTCTCAAACGCAATTGTCCAAATTTTCCTCGACTAGTGAAGGTACCAATTCAAATTTATTTATGTATTTTGATAATAAATTAAGAGAATCGTTAGTTAGATTTGTTTATGTAGAATATCTTTCTTCTAATTGTGAATATAAATGCACATTTAAAGACTGTCAAGAATCACTTAATCCATCTGTTAAATGTGTTTCTCAAACAACACTTGTATAATTAAAAGGTTAGTAAGGTAAGGAAAACAAATTTAATTGAAGAATTTAATAAATTAAATAATAAAGTTTCTTTATATTCTGATATTTAGAGTGATCATTAACAAATGCATTCGTATATGGGTGTAACTTGCCATTAAATCGAAAACTCCTGAAAAATTCAAAGACATTTATTAGCCTATAGAGTTTTTGATGAATCACACAATGCTCACAACATCTCTCAAATATTATGTTTAATTTTAGAAGAATATGGATTAACTTCTAAAATATTTTCTATATCATTTGGTAATATTAATTCTAATACTACTAGTATTGAAGAACTTAAATTTATATATCAACCTGCTATTGGTGGTTTATTTTTTCATATTCGTTGCATATATCATGTTTTAAATTTATGAGTTCAAGATTGCAAAACTGTTTTGAAAATTTTTGTGAAAATACTCTCTGAAAATATCTTGCAAAAAATTACTTCAAAAATCAAAATATTCCAAATTTTTTAAATGATTTTTTGAAAATCTTTGTAAACTCTTTTGAAAAAATACTTTGTAAAAATTCCTTAGAAATCAGAGTTTGCAAAACTTCAAAAATATAAAAAAATTTATAAATGATCTTTCAAGAAAGGGGAGAGGGCAATTTTTGACCAAGGACAACACTATTGTTGGTGCCAAGGTTGTCAAACTCGCGATTCCAGTGTCGACTTGGTTAGGGGTGCACAAACTCGTATCGTAAATTCGTATCGTAAACTCGTACGAGTTTACAGATAATCCAAAAAAGAGTTATAAAATGTCAAATAATATATATTTGATCATAACTTCATAAGAACAATCACTATTTCACATATCTAATAAAAAAGCATAAACATAGTTATCAACAACATGTTTTCACATATAAAACAAGACTAAACATGAAATTTTAACATGAAAAGATATGAAATTTTCAAAATTTATGTTTCAACATCAAGTTACAAAATGACAAATTTAAAATTTCATACAAAAATAGTCCAATAGATACACCAAATAAGCTTCCATTGTCCAAATTTGATAAAAGGAAACATCAAACAAAGATTTCCTTTGTTTATCGAGTTTACCGAGTTTGACCGAGTTGACTCGCGAGTTTACCGAGTTTACTGAGTTGACTCACGAGTTTACGAGTTTACAAGGGGGGCCAAATTTTAAGCTGATTCAACACGGAATTGAAATAATAGTTCGTAAACTCGTAAACTCGCCGAGTTGACTCGCGATTTTGACAACCTTGGTTGGTGCAAAGCCTAAGGTAGACCTTAAATAAATTCTTTTTGATGTATGTCAAAGGGGAGGAGGAAGGTTTAAGTTAGAAAAATCTAATAATCTCTCATTGAGATAAAACTTTTATGACCTATACCTAACTTACAAAAATTATTAAACATCAAAAACGAGAGATTGTTAGTGCAATCAACGTCCAAGGTTTCAATATTTGATAATACACCTTGTCTGATCAAGTTTGACCAAAGGTTGATCCAAGCAAGATCTAATGTTTGAAAGTGAGCCAAGTCTAATCAAGTCAAGATTGATCAGATGACTAGCGAAGAGAACTCTAGTCAGATGTCAGATGACTAGCAAAGGAAAGTCCTAACTGGATGTTAGGCAAGAGTAAGTGCGAATTGGCGATTAGACAAAGGTAAGTCTAAGCAAGTCAAGGGTAATCAGATACTCGACAAAAAAATCCTAAGAAAATAAGCCTTATGTGGTGAAACAAACCTAGTAAGTCAGGTAGACTTACAGGATTAGGTTTGTGATCCTAGGGGAGAAAACCCTAAGTAATGAAAGTCTTGGAGGAACTTCAAACAAGAGGTAAGCCTAATAGGTCAAACATACAGGACAAGGCTTAGGTACGCCTAGTAGGCCACGTATACTTACAGGATTAGGCTAGGTTGTTTGTTTGTATTTGTATGCATATCTTGCATGAACCTAGAGCTTGAAGCAAAACTAAAGAAGTAGACAGACGCAAACCAGACGTAGTCAGACTAAGTCCGGAGTGAACCGAATTTGACTCAGGTCGAACCGGACCCAAGCCGATTTGGTAGACCGATCCCAATAATAGGTAGAGTGATCGAGTTCAGTTCACTAGGTTCGGCTCCGGATTCGGATCAATGACATGGCACCTAGATCGATAGACAAATAAACTTGATAAGATGAGATCGCAAAGAGCTCAGTCTTTTGGATTTAGTCATATCCAGGATCAGTATACCGATAAGGCTTATCGGTAGACCAAAAAAGCCTTATAAAAGGCCTCGGGAATAGAGTCGAACAATCAATTGATTTACAACTACTCATCTTCTGTTGTGCTCGTGAACATTCTCAAAGCTCTACTCGTGCAACCGAGCAAGTTTTCAGTGGATTGCGCTGCCCTCAGGACTTCCGAATCGACTCGGCAAAAGCTTTTTTTTAAGTACTTGTGTCATATTTCATATTTTAATAGTACTTAAAACTGTAAGATGAGTTGCTCCGCCTTCGAAAAAGTTCTAGAAAGGAGAATACTAATGGGCAGGCATCACTCGTACAAAGACCTTGGAGTACTAACCCTGAGAGTTGGGATCCAAGTAAATCTCGCTTTTCTATTGTTCTGTGTTCTTTCTTTATTATATTTCCGCTATGTACTAACTTTGATAGAAAGAACGAACACACAATGAAACAAGAAACAAACACAAACGATCAATATTCACCCCCCCCCCCCTATTGATTCCACTGGTTCTACATATTTAGGTTGTTGGTGCGGGAAGCATCCGACGATTGAACCTAAGTTTTGATTATGGCAAAGGGATTCAAAGTTAAGTCCATTTGTGATCTAACGGGTTGAATGAGTTTGCAGGAAAGTCCTAAGTGTACTTAGGCAAAAGTCATAGCTGCGGTTAGGCAAGGGGAAAACCCTAGGGGGTGGTAACCCTAGGTCATAGGGGGTGGTAACCCTATGCGGAAAGTCTTGGTGGGTCGAGTGTTTCAGGCAAAAGTCCTAGGGGGTGGTAACCCTAGGTAGAAAGTCCTAGTGTCGCGAACCAGGTGGAAGACTGGACCAGCCGGGAAGCGGAAGTCCAGCAGAAAGTCCGGGAGCATCGAGCGCCGAGCAAAAGTCCAGTCGATCTGGAGGATCGTACTGGCATAAGGTAATCTCTCCTGAGGGGAGTAGGTGAGGACGCGTTCCCCGGAAGAGGGAACAGTAGGCGTCGATTCGACCTAGAGTTTCCGGTTGGAAATTCGAAGTCAGAATCGGACAGTCCGAAGACTGTCAAACCTATTTTCCTTATATATTATCTGTTGTGTTTTGCAGGAAACTAATATATTTGTGCAGGGTTGGAATTGGGCAGGATCGGTCAACCAAACATCTGGATCGATCAACCGAACCTTTAGATCAGTAAAACAGAACTCCAGCAAATTGATCGGGTTCGACTAGGGGATCAGTCGACCGAACCTTGAGATCGGTTGACCGAACCAAGGTGGAGTGCCAAGCTGATCACATGAGAGGAATAAGCAGATGAGATGAGGTGGTGAACATTTGATTGGTGGAGAACATTTGACCGGTCAAAGCTCAATCACGTTTCAAATCTAATTAAACTTGCAAAAAAGCCTTATTATGGTCCAAGCTTAATCACGAGGTTCAAATCTGATTAAACTTGCAAAAAAAAAACCTTATTATGGTCAAAGCTTAATCATGAGTTTCAAGGAAGCCTTATTTTGGTCAAAGCTTAATCACGAGTTTCAAGGATCTGATTAAACTTGCAAAAACTATAAAAGGAAGCCTTAAGGTGAGGCTAAAGCAAGAGGTTTTGAACAGAATCTGTTGTGGGCTTTTTGTGCTGTCCCGAACGCTTCAACAACACGCTGCTACTCCAACTTTCATCATCTACATCTTCATTTCTTATATTGGTGGTACAGTTTCATTATAGCATTTGAATTATAATATTTATTGTATAAAAGATTTTCGATATTATAGTTGTTGCCCACCGAAAGCGATCAACGATCGCGGGCCTTGGAGTAGGAGTCGCTCAAGGCTCCAAACCAAGTAAATCTTGGTGTTTCTGTGTCGTGTCTTGTTTTTATTCCGCTGCAAGTTTTTCGTTTACAAATCAAGTGAAAGCCACAAGCGCTATTCACCTCCCCCCCCCCCCCTCTAGCGCGATCTCGATCCAACATAGGTGACTAACTTACTTTAGGAAATTTAAGTAGGTCAGAGGAATATAGAAATTTAAATTTTTATTTGAGAATTCAATTTTCAAAAGTAAAATAGGCATTAAATGAGATGAAAAATGAAAAAGCGTTGGACAAGATGATATTCTAATAGAGATATGGAAGTGCCTAGAAAGACAGAATATTAAATGGTTGATTAGTTGAGTGGAGGGTAAATACTTTAGTCCCTGTATAAAAATAAAGAAGACCAACAAAATTATACAAATTATAGGGGCATTAAGCTAATGAGCAATACCAAGAAACTTTTTAAAAAAAAGTTGTAGAAAAAATTAAGGAGATTAAGGTGGCCGAAGATCAATTGGGATTCATACTTGAAATTATAGAACTTATACATTTTATTAGACGATTGATTCAAAAGTATTGAGAAAAGAAGCAAGACCTACATATGATATTTAATGACCTAAAAAAAGTTTATGACAGTCATACAAAAGTGAAAACTACAAGTGGATTAATCAAAGTGTTTCCTATAAAAATAAAGTTACATCGAGGATCAACTATAAATCTATATCTTTTATACGTTATGGATGAACTCACTAAACACATCCAAAACACATTACCATAATATATACTATTTGCAAATGATATTATTTTAGTTGATGAAGCACATGAAGAAGTAAATATTACGCTCAAATATTGATGAAATATTGAAAATAAAAATTGTACGTTTAGTAAAGTCAAAATATATAAAATTTAACTTTAGTAGTATGATACGTAGTAAGAGAATTGTTAAAATAAGAGATAACAAGTTATATATAACTAAAAGTTTTAAGTATGTAGGATCATTTTTGCAAAAAAATCGAGGGGTTAATAAAGATGTTTTACAGAGGATACAAGCAGAATGATTAAAATAAAGAAAGGCGGGCATGATCACAAGGTACCTCTAAAGCTTAAAAGAAAATTTTATAAAACGACGGTTAGATTTGGTATATTATATGAAGTTGAATATTGAGCTATAAAGTGCGCATATGAGTATAAGATGAGAGTTGCAGAGAAAAGAAAGTTAAGGTAAATGTATAGACATATAAGGATGGATAGGATAAAAAATGAAAATATCTGAAAGAAAATCGAAGTTACATCTATTGAGATAAAACTCTAAGAGATGTGTTTACGATGGTATCAACATACTTAAGCGACCAATAAATGACCCAATTAGGCAATGTGAGACCATGACAAATACGTACATTAATCGAGAAAAAAATCAAAAAGATTATATTAGCAATAATAAAATAGAATAAAATTCATTAAAATATAGATGAAGATATAGTAGAGGATGAAACCCAATGACGTAGGAGGATCCATATAATCAACCCCATTTAGTGGAATAAGGATTGGTTATTGTTGTTGTATCAAGCACATTTGAGTCATGAAAAAAAACTCAATAAAAAGATTGAAGTATATGATGAGATGGCTAATATTGTGTGCAAAGACATTGTACAACTTTGCAAAAAAAATTTTGCAAATGTTGATTTGGATTCCAAAATTATTATTGAGTCAACTCTTTAAATGATGATAATTCATTTATAGAGGTAGCTAAGCCAACAAACAACTCTTCTACTATTCCATTTGCACAAAAGACTGCTAAAAGATTGCTTTACGCACATTGGGGATAAACATGAGAAACATATTGGCATACTCATCAATATAACATTTGATCATGAGCACTTATTGAATAAATGAAAATAGAAGACATTGAGGTCGACATTTTTGAATTTGTTTTAGGACTATTTGGCGCAGCTTTTCTTGCCAAGAATTTCACTTCCATAGGAAGTGGATCACCAGATTTTTGCTTTGTGCTCAGTCTGATATTGAGTCTAGTATGAAGTCTGACCAATGTTATTATTGCGCTTTATTAATAGTATTTAGACTATTCAAAGTTGTCTTGAAAAATGATGCTTCTAATTCTACTTTTATTAGTAGTTCTTCTAGTTACAGTGGTTTATAAGGCAAGAATTGCTATGATTGCAAAGTGAACTGCAGCTTTTGCTACATTTTGGATTTAAAAAGCTTAGGTTACAACCATGCAAGTACGAAATTTACCGTTCCACCCATTTACCAACACGGCATCGAGCCCTAAACGAGGTCACAGAGGCCTCGCGTCGGGTCGTGGAGACATCGCAACCTCACGGTAGGTCGTGGCAGGTCGGAAAGCCCGCCATGACCTTGTGGCAGATCGCAGCAGGTTGCGAAGTCCTCATAACCATCATTTGTTTCCTTTTTTTACCCTTGTTTCCATTTTTTATAGATAATTCTTTTCCATCGATTAATTTCCTTTTCTTTTGTTAATTTTTTCCCTCCATCCATCCATGAAAGAAAAAATATTTTTTCCCTCCATCCGTCTATGATTTCATCCATCCAAGAGAAAAAAAATTCTTTAAGGCTGAAAGATACATATTATTAAGAAAGATAAAAATAAATAAATATAATAAAATTTCTAACCTTGTAAAATATACTACTAATGAATTAAATTATTTTACATATAAATTTAGTTTAATTTTAAACTGATCAAAATAAATTTAAATTAAATCTAGTTTAAACCTACTTAATCATGTCATATTTGCTTAGTGGATTTTAGTTAATGCTAAATCGACTATACTCAATAAGTATCAAACATTTTATAAGATCATATCAAATCTAAGTCAATAGTAAATATCTGTAGCAATCAAATATTAATAAAAATATTTTTAATTAATATATTTTATATTTAAAAGTACTGAAACCGTATCGGCACCGCATGACAAGATACAATATCAAAATCATATTGTTAGGAAGTATACTGAAAAGACTAGCTCTTTTGTATATAAATATTTATGAAATAAAGTATCATGTTTTGGTCAAATGATTGCAATAGTGTATTTTGCAATAAAGTCCTCTTAATTTACATTGTAGATAACTTGGTGTCTGTGAGACACAGAAGACCATGATTATCGGTCCCTTGTGAATTATAAACTAAGGCTCACAACCAAGATGACTTTGGACAAACCATCGGGAACGGTTGTAGTGTAATTCGGTGACTGTCTGTCTTGACTGTAGAATTACACTAGTGCACTTTGTGTGTATTGAGTAGGACCATTGAGGTTGTTCGATTTACACTGACTCGCAAATTGAACAAGACCTCTGTTATTATAATTATGCACTCTTAATCCCGATGTAATAAATGGGCACCTATACTTAGTAATTATTGCTTTGATTTACCAAAGGGTGAGATCTTTCCGTCAGATCAAATATTCTCGGTAAGTTGGGTGATGTTACTATCTATACGGTGTGCCATTAATTATAGAAGGAATCCGTGTCCCAGTAGGGCTGATGATGTCCCCTTGGAGAGCTCATAAGGATTGTCAAGTCAAATCTTGCAAGTGGACTTGGTCCGGCTGACAATAAGGTTGAGTGGTACTATTCAAGGTCTTAGATGTCGATTATTGAGTTGTCAGTGAACTCAGATAATTGACGGACATACGATATCTTAAACACGGGGAGCAATGCATAAAATAATAAGAAGGAACCCATAACGTAATTTGGGGATTGGATTGGTAGTGCAATAATGATCCTCTAGTGGAATGGATCGTTATTGATGGATGTAGGTGTGTATTCGGGGTTGAATACGGGATCCGAAACCCATCAGAAGGCCAGATCCAATACCTCCTCGAGGTCCCCACTGTAGCCTAAAGACATCTTCAAAAGGATGCAATCAAACGGATGAGATTAGTTCTCAGCCGTCGGATGAGATTTAATCTCAACCGTTGGATGAGATTAGTTCTCGACCGTAGGATGAGTTAATGGATGAGATCAGCTTGTATCCGTGGGATTAGATCAAGTTGCATCCATTGGATCGAAATAAATAAAGAAGATTGAAAGAGAATAGATTAGAACCGTTGGATGAGATTAAGTCGCGTCCGATGGACGAGATCTCTCCGGTTCGGTTTTAATTCTCTTTGGAAGGAAGAACCGGTTCACGAGGTGAACCAGGTATGGTTCAATGAACCACACGCCCAAGGGAATAATCAGGGCCATTGGATCAAAGGGATTAAGTTATATTAAAGAAGATTATATCGTAACCGTTAGATGAGATTAAGTTGCATCCGACGGATGAGATCTCTTCGGTTCGGTTTTATTTTCTTCTTTAATATAAAGTTGGTTCACGGATTGAACCAAACCCATCCAAGGTGGCCGGCCACTTATAGATAAGGTTTGGAATTATTTTTTAAATAATTCCGAAAAGATCTAACGGCTAGAAACCAAGCAAGTCAATCTAAAGGCCCGGATTTAAGAGGTTTCTATAATTTAGAATTGGTTCGCGGAATCAATCAAAATTAAAGAAAAATTTTGAATGGGCAGCCATGACTTGGTTTGGGCGTGAGGCTATAAAAGGAGGGGAGGGGGTGGGCGGCAATAGCATTCAAGAGAAGAAGAAGAGAAACCGAAACGATTTCGGAAAACTCCTCTTCCTCTCCTCTTGCCGCCGCCACCTCCCTCTTCTTCTTCCTCCTTTTCTTCTTCTTCTTCTTCCACCGCCCCCTTCTCCTTCTTCTCTTGAGGTGGCCGAACCTCCTCCTCCAAGGTGGTGGCCGGATCCTAGCAAGGAGACGAGACAAGGCGAAGCTGCTGCGAGAAGAAGAAAGGCGATCCAAGGTTTCATCATCCGGAAAGTTGCAGTTCCTTTATTTCTGGAGGTTCGTTGTCCACCCAACGTCCAGGAAGAAGTTAGGAATACAGCGGAAGGCTCCGAGGTCAAAAAAGGTTCTGGTATGATTTATATTTTCCGCAGTTTAATTTTCGTACTAGAACTAGTCGTAGAAACCGTAGAAAGTAATTTAGGAATCGGCGATCCTGAAGGATCGATTGACTTAGTCTTTTGTAGACTTTGTCAATTGATCCAGGCGGGATAAAATTTTTGTCCTGTGGGGTTCTATGCTTTTCGGAGCGGATAGAATCCGGAACATAGGACGGAGATCCAGAACGCCAACATGTGCCAACCAAGAACATCAACCGGAGTCAACAAACAGCCCCGTGGATGCACCTATGGAGCTAAGCGATGGAGAGCCTTGTGGTCTCAACCAAGCTGACAGCAATGAAGTGGAGAAGAACATGACTACATCCACCTCAACAACAAGTTCAATGAGCACTAACAGCGAAAGGTAGTTCAACTACAGTGTCACTTCAGCTAGCAGCAAGCAAGAACAAGCTACCCTAGTTACTTTCATGCGGAGGGGACAGACATGAGGTGTCTAATCCAAAGCATGAAGATCGCATCATGGAACATAAGAGGCTTCCACAGGCCCCTTAAACAAAAGGGGATTCAGCACCTCCTTCAACTACAACGTATCGGTGTTCTTGAACTATTAGAAACAAAACTCTAGGAAAGGGATCTTGATGCCCTTCAACGGTGATTTCCAAGTATGGGCATTGTCCATAATTTTGTCTTTTCTAACCACGAGCGCATCTTGGTGCTTTAGGACCCTCAGCTAGGAGAATTGGAAGTCATCAAAGCTAATGAACAACTCATACACTACCCGATTCACTACAAGGTTATCAGGCAGTGCCTCCTCGTCACTTTCGTCTACAATCTTAACAATGTAGTACGTCGGCGACCTCTGTGGGCCTCCCTCCTTAATCTAGGAGAGCAAATCAGTGACCTATGGATGGTTATTGGGGATTTCAACTCATTATTATCGGCTGGAGACAAAGTTGATGGCATGTCGGTCATCATTATGGATTGCAGGATTTCAAAATGACTGCTCAAGCTTGTCACTTGGTGGATTTGCAATCAGTGGGATGTCACCTCACGTGGACAAATGGCATGGTCTCTAGCAAGCTCGACTGAGCACTGGTCAACACACAATGGCTACTTGAAGACTATCAAAGCTTCACCGAATTCCTACTGCCCGATTGCCTCTCAGACCACTCATGTTGTGTTGTCACATTACTCCTAGGTGAGTAGCACAAGCAGCGACCTTTTAAGTTTCACAACATGTGAACACTTCACGAAGATTTCCAAGGACTGCTCACCAACTCTTGGAGTGAGCAAGTAACCAAGATTGCCTAATTTCGCCTGAAATAGAAGCTTATACGACTCAAACCTCAGCTGCGTACTCTGAACAAACTACATTTTCAACATATATCTCAAAAAGCGCAGCAAACAATTGAGGATTTAAAAACCGCACAACAAAAGAAACTTGTAGGCAAAGACAAACCGGACAACTATACACATTTACAAACGAGGGCAAACAGGTTAGCGGAGGCAGAGTGATCTTTCTACCAACAGCAAGCAAAGTGTGTATCTGAAGCAAAGTGGCAGGTGCACAAAGATTTTCCATGACCTGATCAAGTGGAACAACAAACGCAACACAATGGTGGCCATAACCAAAGCCTCCGGAGAGCAAACTACGAGCCTACAAGAGGTCATTGATGAGTTTGTTTCCCACTTTGAAAGATTAATAGGAACGCCCATGGACTGCACAGCGCTGGACAGCAGTCCACCGATTGCTAGGTCAGTCCTCACAGCAGCACAACAATAGCTCTTGACAACTCCGATCACCACTAAGGACATACAGCAACTGCTGCTCGACATTGGCAATGATCGAGCCCCGAGACCGGATGGATACAACTCCAAATCTTCAAATCGACATGGTTAACAGTAGGCTTTGACCTGTTTACTGTCATCTAGGAATTCTTCACCTCTGGTTGCCTCCTTAAGCAATGGAACCACAAGTTGCTAGTGTTGGTTCCGAAATCAAAGAAGACCCCGCATGTCATGGATTATAGGTCGATCTCATGTTGCACGGTCGTGTACAGAATCATCTCCAAGATCTTGGTAGCCCGTCTACAAGAAGTAATTAGTAGCATATTGGATCCAGCTCAGGTTGCATTTGTAGAAGACCATTCTATGTTGAGAACATTCACCTCACACAAGAGTCATTGTAGAAATACACTCAGAAGAGGATCTTCCCGAAGTGCATACTTAAAGTCGACCTCTAGAAAGCCTTCAACATGATGGATTGGTCTTTCTTGCTCACTGTCCTTCAACGTTTTGGATTCCCATAGCAATTTGTGGACTGGATTTCTGAGTGTACCACCACTGTCACCTATTCGGTAGGGATCAATGGGGCCATGTACGGATTCTGCAAAGGGGGGAGAGGGGGGAGAGGCCCACTCTCGCCCTCTTATTTGGCTTGTGCTTGAAGGTTTTCTCGAGGACGCTCAAGGTGACATCAATGCAGTCCACCTTCCACTTCCACCCAATGTGCATCGGTACCAGTATCACATACTTAGCTTATGTGAACAACCTCCTCATCAATTAAGCAGATAAGTCTACCATCATCTTGATTTTGGACTGTCTTGTGGAGTTTGGAAGTATGGCGGGGCTCTGTCCAAACCTCTCCAAGTCTAGCTTGTGCCTTGTCAAAGTCAATAACCGCACAGCGAGCAGATTATTGGAGATCACGGGATTCAACAAGATTCCTTCCCATTTCGCTACCTTTACATCCCACTCGCTGCGCAAAAGTTAAGGACTAGCAACCATGGAGCCTTAACAAAGGCCATTTTGCGGAAACTAGCTTCATTGCCTAAGCAAACGTTGTCCTACGCCGTGATCGACAAATTACATGCAATATGATAGTCATTCGCATGGTACACTAAGCATTCACCTATCTCTTGGACCACCATGTGTTTAGCGAAGGAAGGAGGCTATGGACTTTGCGACCTTCATGCTTGGAACTTAGCCCTACTAAGCAAATCACTATGGAACATTCAGCGGAAGAAGGACTCTCTTTGGGTAAGGTGGATCCACCATCAGTATCTCCAACAAACCGACTTGTAGGATTGGCAAGTTAAGACATCAGACTCACCTCTCATCAAGCAACTCATTCAGATTAGAGCAGCCATCCGAGACAAAGTCGACACTGCGCAGCAAGGGGTGGCCACTCTAGAATCCTGGTTCGATGGTGCACAGCAATGAGATTCAGTCATCGCCTATGATTTTTTCAAGCCATGAGTGATGCCAAGGCATGGTCATCAGTGGTATGGAAGTCGTACCTCATGCTGAAGCACCAATTCACAATGTGGCTAGTTGCAAATGAAAGACTACGCACTAAGGACAGGATTGCATATAAAGCTTGCAAAACTTGACCGCTTTGTCAAAGAGCGAACAAGACTATGGACCACCTCTTCTTCGGTTCCTCTGTAAGCAAACCTCTTTGGTATAAGGTCCAAACCTAGCTACACATTAGGCAAGAGCTAAGTACGTCCAAGCGGATGTTGAAGGTCTTCCATAGATGGTTATGCGGTAATAGTGCACTCAACAAGGCTCGGCGCCTAGGGATGTCTTGTATGGTTTTCTTACTTTGGCAAGCACACAATAGATGTCAATTTGAGGGTGATGTGCCCAACATAGAGAGGATGTTTTGGAAGGTTCGGATGCATGTCTTCCAATTTTTAGGCGTCTAAACATGTATGTCCTCACTTGAGTTATAATACAATTTACACTCATCAAAAAAAAATCCACCAAAGGCCATCATCCACAATCTAAAAGCATATATGAGCCATTGTGCAAAAACTACATCCATCTTATAAAGAATAGTATTCACATTGTTGTGAGAGAAAAAAAAATCATATATGAAGTACCACCTTAGTCAGCTTCCAGTCAACAACTTCAAAAAAACAATTGATAAGAAATCAATTATGAGGGGCTCAACGTTAATCAACATAAGTCCTTAATTAAATTAGGGAGCCACTCCAAATTCCAAGTTTAAATCAAGGTTGTGAAACTAAGGTTCATGCCATGAATTATTTTGGCAAGTTTTTGAATTGTGAATCGTAAAGTTTATGATAGAAATTATAAAATATGTTTAAAACAAATTTTTCTTTATTTGAACTTTTTACATCCAAAAATATGTAAAAATGAAATATTCCATTTAATAGAATAAAAGTATATGGGGAAGTTGATGTTGATGCATAACAACGAATATAGGTTTATATATTCACAATGTATAAATTATTGTTTATTTCATTTAATTAAGAATTAAAATGTAATGAGCAATAGTTAATGTTGTCAAATGCTTTTAAAATGAAAAAACATTATCCTTGGATGGAAGATAACTTTGATATGCAATGCCTTCTAGCCACCACCAATTTTACCCATGCTATCACTTGGTGTATTTGTGATAAGCCTTATTCTTCTCAATCATTGTCATAGTGATTATTACAATCATTGTAAGTCTTGAATGCACCTTGAGTATAGTGAATTTTGTCTTATTGTGACAATTTTTTGCTACTACTTCATACTTCTAGATTCCACTATTGTTGACCTTTATATTTGTATTGAATATGAATTCCATACTCCTTATTTCTTTTATATTATTTTTATTTAATTTTCTAATATGTTGGGTTTAATTCAATTTCTTAATGGGTTAGGTCTATTTTTAATTGTTAATGTTTAATTTTTAATAAGTTTTCTTCTTAGTGGTAGAATTCTAGAGAATAAGATGTGTATCAAGTCATATTGACTTGAACCAAATCATCATGATTATTTCATTTTTGATTCATGTGTAAGAACCATATTGTTTTACATGTGAAGCATAAGGTACAATACGACATAATAATTGTGAATTTTATGATTCTGACCATTATTGTGAGAATATAGATAAAATCATGATTTTCCTACTTGATCAAGGTCCAACAAACAGGCTCAAACATAGTGAAGTGGAAAAGGCACAGGCTAGGTTGTCTCTTGCAAAATTATTGATAACCATATACTCATGCCTATTAATAGCTCCCATTGACACAAACTTGAATAGGGATCATAACTGACAGCTTTAATTCACAGGCTAATTGTACCTAGAGATTATAATGTAAGAGATTCTAGTTTTAAACATCCATCTATTTAAATTTTGAATCAATTATTTTCCTTTAAATGATGCGGACACCATCTAGTCTCCGGCCTAATGAAAAGGCTTCTTCCAATCTTATATGGATTAGCATCTAACCAGTTACATAACTATGATAAACATTTAGGGACATGTCCAACGACCTTCTCACAGAATAGTGGTCGCTCCCTCATATTGTTAGTTAAAGCATACCTACATTATCTGGAACATACTTCTGTTAAACGAAACAGATATTATTGTCTTTGTGAATTCCCAGTCCTCTTTAATACTATTCTCCCCCTAAACCATGGAAATTATTATTCCAATCTTATATAAACCAATATCTCACTAGTTACAGAACTATGAAAAAAAATGTAGGGATACTCAGTTCCCTTCTAATGGAATACACAAACATTGTATTGACTGTTCGTCAAAGCATACTTGTATTGTCAGACACACTTGACGTTAAACCAAGCAACCATATGGAAGCAAGAAAAAAAAAGGTACTTTATGGATTTTTCCAGACTCATTAATACTAAAGTCATTTTACTTCATTCAATTCCGTTGAGATGGGTAAGGAATGTGGTGTACAACCTTCGCTCTCCCTTCATTTACTCAGTGAGAAATGGATGTGAAAGGGGGATAAATTAACTCTGTGGAATCTCTTTGTCCCAAATGTCTTCTATCTAGAATACATAGGCAGGCAGCCCCAGCCACCCCAAAGGGAAGGCGAAAAATCATCTTTTGACTCATGATCAATTGGTCTTCAAAATGATGTGAGCACATGAAAGGTGACTGAACTGAGTGAGCAGAAGCAATAGCAAGAATTCAGTAATGGCTAACAAGTAATCCAATGCAAGTAGGCAATGCCTGTGCAACATGGGTGGTGGACATAGGTGATCAAGGGTAGTGCGACGAGGATGGGTGAAACCAAGATGGGGGTGGTACCAGAGTGGGCAGCAAAATGCAGCGCAAGGGGGTTTGGGTGAAGGAGTCAATAAGGAAGATTAGGTTAATGTGATCATTTCAATCCTTTCATCTTTCTCTTCCCCTTATTCATAAACAACTTTTTCCCCTCCTCTTCACACCTCCTTTAACTCCCCATTCTCTTCTCTCCTTACTCTCCTTTCTTTTCACTTCCCCTCCTTGGGAGTAAATCAACTAATCAAGAGTAAAATTCTCCCCTTTGAGCAGTTGCTTCTACAAGTTTTAATAATTTAATTTATCGATACATTTCTTTTTTCTTTAATAGGAATGTTAATTTACTAACGGATGCTGACATAGCTGATTCTTAACCTTTTAAATTATGGTATCCCTACAGTTTGATGTGAGCAAAATTTTTGAGACCAGCAGCAATCACACAGGTGTGGAAATGGCGATAGCATACCTCAGGTTGACCAGATAACAAAATAGTCCGAATTTTAAGGAGAACAATGTTAATGTTCTGAAGAGAGTTTTCGATGTATGCCATGGCATCCTTTACAGCAATTATTTTCTGGATTGTATTTGAGGGTGGCTGATCACGTATTACTACTCTACCAAAAGATCTTCCTAGACGCCCTTGTTCTTTGAGACCCTTCAATAAAAGCATAGTGGTAGCCATAGTCATGATGGTTGCCGGGAGCACATAAGACAGTAAATTTCTGAAAAAGGCAACAGATAATGGTTACGATACCAAATGTAATCTTTTATTGACAAAACGAAAAAACAATGCCATATTATTAAAGAAACAAATGGAGATGTTTTTCTAAGCAAGTAAATGCCTACCCAATGCCGAGGCAATTTAATTAACAAGATAAACATCAAAACAAACAAATCCAAGAACAATAAAAATCAGAGATGCATTCTTTATTACACAAAAGATTAATGGAAGATGATGTTGATGAAAGAATTGACAACAAGCAGATGATGCAAACTGGAAAGAAAAGATAATCCATCTGAGCCCGCTGCTGTATAAATGGAAAGACAATCTAATTTAACGGGTTGGTCCTGTAGTTGTTTGTGGGCTTTCCCACTTGAATGAACCATTTTTATCGAGGTTCAAAATCTCAAGTTGTGCCGGAGTTTATCTTTGACTGGAACTGTACACAGTTTTGATTGTGCTGCTGTTCTGACTTATAGTGCTAGTGAAGAATCATAAGTGGAAGGAAGAAGGAAATGAAGAAAAAAAACAAGAGATGGCATCTACATATCTCATTTTGCACTTTGTGTTACATCTAAAATGATATAATTCGGATATTATATTGGGCAGACACACTTTTAAATTTATTTTATATCATGTCAAGTGTTAGCATGACACAATATTCATCCACATAACTGACAAAATGACATAGGAAAGATTAGTTATGCGATTAATATTGAGTTTGGATAACTAGAAGAATATATTTTGACCATACGCACAACACAGTATGAGATTCCAATACATGATTTGTATATTGACCTTTGGTCACCTAATTCTCAGTTCTTAACTCATTTGTTTCTTTCGGGTATAGAATCTGAAAGAAATGGGAAAAAAATGACATTTAAAATTTTAAATTATTTTGACATGTATCATAGCATGCCAAGAGAAATTAAGTGTTATCATGACACTATATTCATCCATATAATTGACACAATGATGATATTCATCCACATAGTTGACACAATAATATAGGAGAGATTACTTGTGCTGAACAATATCAAATGCTGATAATTTTCCCAACCAATATGTTTTGACCATAGCGCATGACACAGTACAAGATTTTAAACAATGATTTATATATTTTCCTTTGGTCAGCCAATTCCCAGTCCTTCATTCATTTGTTTCTTTCAGGTATACAAATTATGGATGGCTTAAACAAGAAAGAGTTTAATTGAAATTTCTATAAAAGACTAAAATATCATGGTCATTGAGTATGAATTGGTCTTTTACTTTATTCAACCTTTCTTTATGGATCACAGCTGGGATGGACAATATCTACCTTCTAGGTCTCTATAGATTGTGGGGGTCTTAAACGTAAAACAGTTACCTATTTTCAATATCATGAGTAAGGTGAAAGCCATAAACAAACTCGAGGGACTAATTACATAACACTAACATGGCTCATGCAACTTGACTAGCAATGGCTTGGTTCCCTCCCTTGGATTTTCTTAAGTCTGCGACTAAAATATCCCTCACATAAAACATGCACACTGACAAGATACTGTTCTAGTATCGTGCCGACGATCCGATGCATGATATCAGTAACAGAGGTTGAAGGAGGAAGGAGATGAAGCAAAGGAGACGTTGTAGTATTAAGTTTCAGTAATTTACCAAAATAGTAGGTTTCAACCGTTTCGACCAATATGGTATAAGATTTAAAATCATGTTCGTAAATAATGTCTCCTTCCTATGCTTCATCTCCTTCATTTTGAACTCCAATCCATTATCGATACCATGCATCGAAACATGAGCAGGATACTGAAACATTGTTCTAGTAAAAAACCAAAACTTCGACACAACTCAAAATTTTGAACCTTGCTAATATCTTTCACTACAACTATACATTCTGGAATTATAAGCACCACTTCTTTAGGACATTCAAATACTATGTTTTCTTTGAGTCACCGAATTGAAAAATTTAGCAATAAAACTTGAAGGGTACACAAAAACTTTCAAGTATCTAAAAACAAAGAAATTATCTACATACCTGAAAATAACGGTATAGACAATGAATAAAAAAGATAGAGTTACACGTGGCTTCTTCCACTGCCTAAGCTCATCAAATTTTTTGGCAACCACTACCAAGGGAATCAAAAGCTCCTGAGGTCCATAAAGATTGAACAAGTTAATCAACTGAAGGAAGAATATAACTATGGATAAATAACTGTTAACGAATCAAAAGATTGCTCAACTAGAGGTTCAATCGTCCTGATCGGCCACATCAACCAGGAGAAGATAATTGTTCAGACCAACCCAGATTAATATTTCCAATTGCATATTAATCACATTAATTTAAGATTAAAAAACACTACCTAAAATATACTTAGAAATCATAATTACAGATGAACCAATATTAAAAATTAATTTATTATGATATAAAATAATTGTTGATATATAACCAGAACAACCAACTTGCAATTACTTTTCAATTAGAGAATTCTAGGATTTTTTTGGATGTATTTATTATTTCGATAGGTTAAAAATATAAAAATGAATTATTTTTCAACTCCTAAGTCAATTATGTCAAACTGTGAAAGGTCATTTTTGACATTTTAAGTCATATGACAAGTCAACTTGATTTTGTGAAGACTACCATGTTTAACAAGTTTTTGACTATTTTTTTTCCACATCTAATCTGTGAAATAACCTGAGTTGAAGAGATATCAGGTCTGTGAAAGTTTACAATAAGACAAATAGAAATAAAATAAGAATATATGAAATGTAATTTCAGTAAGAAAAGATAACAAGATGGATGAATATGAAATTCATGTAAGATTTTAGATATCTTCAATCTATTACTAAACAAGGAGATGTCGACGAAGGCATCACTGATAAGACGAAGAATGTATTGGTCAAAAAGAGAGGAGCCTTTTTACACACGTGTGATTGTGATTGTTGTGTGCCTTTTAAGTTAAACGAAGTATTGGACTAATAGAAAGCAACATATATAGAAGATTAATGTATAAGAGATAAGGATGCTAAAATGAATGTATAAAACTATTATGAAGGATAAAATAAAAAATAAAAAAAATACTAAAGAACAATTTAGTGTAACTCTAATATATGATAAAATGAGAGAAAATAAGTTAAAGTGGTAACATCATGTTCAAAGGTGACCAATAAACTTTATAGTTAGAAGATTTGAATTTGATTAGAATGAAATGTCTAAAAAGTAAAGAGAGGCAAAAAGAAACACGGTCGATGCAATAAAAAATAATTTAATTGATTTAAATATCACTAATGATATATCATGGTATAGATCTCAATAAACATATAAAAGACCACAAATATTTAGGACAAACACAACTTATTTGAGACAAACACGACTTGATGATAATGATATGATATTTTCTGTGAACTATATGTAACACCAGTCCATATTGGTTGGTTAAGCGTCTGTCAAGTATGACCTTTCAATTATCATACAATTAAATCTACCAAAAAAAATCTATTTAACAATGATTATTCCCACTATTAGAAGTAATAAAAAATGCTTGTCTTTTTTACAAAAAAGTAACTATAATATCATAAGATATTCTTTCACCAAAAACCTTCAAATACACCTCTGTATTCCCCAAAGACTTATACGTCCATTCAAATTTCTCCTAAGAGAAGCATGAGGTTTTCAGTCAGGTATATCATGAAGAACTTCATCAAGGTCATCTAAAAATCCTTTTTGATTTGGTCTAAAAGATGTATACAATTAGACATACAAACAGATAAGTAAAACTTTGAAATTTCCCATTTCTCAACCAATTGGTGCGGTGCTGGTATTTGTCTTTGTTCAGATGATAATACCTCATACCTTAGAAATGAGTTTTAGATGACAGGAATATTAATTAGTGCACATAGGAGAGCCAGTGCTAAACAAGAACGGGAATGACCATAACCCAGGTTTTCTTGAACCAAATCAGTGCCTATTTGAAAAAAAAAATGACCCAACTAGAGTTGTTATTCTCCTAGCTAGTATGCCTCAAATTTCATGACTCTATTACCGGATTTGATGAGTATGTACAAGGATACCAGCAAACTTCCCTAAATTTGAACCAAGTGAATTTCTTTTTTTTTTATTACCAAACTGCAATGAGTCCCTGCCTAAACCCAGTGTAAGTGGATAAGGTAAAGCGCATAGAAAAATTCAAACAGTCTTCCTATTCTAATGGTGAATAAAGGAAGAGATAAGGTTAACTCTGGAAACAACACAACCACAAGAAAATATACATAATTAGCCAAGTAAATGTGGCATTCAAAAATTCAATTATTACTATACACATTATTTTACTTGGACATTAATTGAGCTGGCATGATGGTAATTTCAACATGCTAAGGATCTGATCATCTGAATATGTATTACTATATTTCATTATCTAAGGCACGATGATTAATTGTCTCATTTACCTCCACATGCTTATTATGTTTATAGCACTTCATAAGGTAGAAGCTTAGCCAGCGTAAAACCAAGATTTTCTACCAGTTAAAACCATTAAAGAGTTCATAGATGGAGAAATTAATACCTTGAAAAGATCAATATTGCTTGGGATTCCTTTGATCATAGCTGCATCAATTGTTGCTTGAGTCTTCTCCACTATTCGACTTTTCACTTTGCATGTCAGTGTGGCCCTCTCAACAAGACTTAGATCACCTACAACAAGGTTTTTTGCCAACACGATCCCACGTTTAACTAAAGAATTCCTCCAGAAGGTGACTGACATGTTATCTGACCAACTTGGAGATTTCATCCACTTGCGCAAGTACACACTTCCATCTATGTCAAACACATGAATATTGACATCAGAAAGGCCTTCAACAGATCTAGTCCACTCAACTCTTTGATAATTTGTTTGCTCAAACTTTGTTATCCGTGGCCCACCCCAAAAACTTAAAGCTAAAGTCTGTAAAACCACTTCACCATAAGGAACAGTCCGTAAATATGAGAACTGCACCAGTTTAGCTGGATCCTCTGACAGCCTTCTTATAAACTGAAGACATTGTAACCTTGCTATACTGTTCGCTGTACTTCTAATAACTCGTCTCCTTCCTTTATGAGCACCATATACATAATGGATTGATGGGTCATCATCACTTGGTCCATAATCACGTACAAACTCATACATTGAGATAATTTCATTAATGGAAGCATGCCAAACGTCTCGTCTCATTTCACCACCAAAATCAATAAATTCAAGGATCCAAGTTTCTGAACTGATATAATATGATGTCAGAACTATGATAAAGTCAGGTGTATAGAAAGTAAAAAATTTTAATAACCTGTAAGGTTATCACAATTCAATGTGAAGCTAAAAGAGAAATCTAAATGTCGAAAATTTATATTTTGAGTTATGGTTGAACATGGATTAGAATCTAAAACAAGTTTATGCATTTTATATCATTATGCTTCAAGGGAGAACGGAAATAGATGTGTAGGCATATAAAATTTACTCACTTGAGGCCAGAAGTAACAGATACAGCAGAATCAAAAAATTTTGACCCAAGTGGTCCAACTTTTGTTTTATCAACCCGTGAACCATGATGCATGAGTTCCAACCTCACTGATTTTTTAGTACCTGTCAGTCCAATGGCCTGCCAATATCAATGGAATTGGAAAGACAGTTGGCTAATATCTCAATAAGTTGGCTAAAAAAATGACAATGCCAAATATCAGTATACATAGTAATTCTAGGGTGGCCTATTTTCAACTAAACCAAGTTGCATTATAATTATAGAAAAAAGACGTTCACATATGCAATTGTTCACAATGAGAAGAGTTCAGCTGGCAAATAAGCATGGCAGCATACTTCAACCTTAAGAAAGTAACATATATGTGCAACCTAATGTCACAAATGTAATTTCTTAGCAGACAATAACCGGGTTTAAAGTCTCATTCTGAGCCAGGGTATTGGTCCTCAGCAAGAATGAGAAATGTCAACCATGCTGGTCCATGGAAAAAGACAGTTGATTCATCCAAAAAGAAAGGTTGTTTACCTCAAAATATAATGCTCTATCAGTTAGAGTCAGATTTCCAGGCCATGCAATGTTATCCTCCCATTTTAAAACAGGCCGCCTCCTGCTTGAGCCAATGCACAAAAGTTGCTCACTGGGCAACACATTGTCTCTCTTTTCATATGATTGTCTTGCCTGATGTACCCTTTTTACAAAGTACAAGCAAGTGTTTAGTGAAAAGAGAATTAAAAAAACATAGATTGTTTAGTTAAAAGAGAATTACAAAGTACAGAGAAAACAAACTTGGATGAAATGAAACATAATAGGGAAAGAATATAAGTCTTCCCCATCGAAATAAACATCAGCAAGATATATATCCAGAGCAATATGGCAACAGAATGATGTATTATGAACTAGAGGCAGTCATGCAGATGGACTGTTAATATAAAATGGTATATAGAGACAAGGCAAGCATAAAAGTATTTGCACACAAATTAATTATAACAGTTTTTAGGCAGACTTACTTGAAAAGTTCAGAAAGATATGTTGTCCATAAACTATAAGAGATGCCTTCTTCATCTCCAACCAGTGCCTTAAAGAGATGGTATGCTGTTGATATGTCTGCCACACCTGCAATAGTTGGAGCTATTCGAACAAAAGCTTCTTCTCCAATTACTTGGCCCTGAGTTAAACAATTCCAGTTATCAGAAATCATCTTTCACTTGACAAATTTAAACATATAGATTTGCAGTGAGATAAGGATATTGCTCACTAAACTAGCAGGACAAATGATCAACAGAATTTCTTTGAAAATGCAGAACATTGCAAACTTGCAGCACCAATGAACAAAAAAATGCATAGTTGGAAAATAGCTTTCTCAAAGTCCTCAACAATAAACTTCATCATGGACCATGTGGAAGGTACAATAAGTTGTGAAATAATGAGTCCCTACCTCCACTACCAGATAATGAGCTATTTTATAAACAGATTTTAGTTAACAACTAAGAGTAGGGGCTAACAGAATAATCAAGAGCACATCATCATGATCAACCTTCATATTAGTTCCGATTATATGTTGTCGGCTACATGTATCTTATTCTTTCATGAAGCTCTAATAATTAGTAAGATTCAAATCAATGAAATAATATTGTTATTAGATTTGCTAATATGTTCTTTAGTCTTCCTCTACCCATTATATATTATATATTACAGCTTTCTGTCTAATAGATTCAACTCTTATAACTATGCAATCAATTCACCTTTGAACATATCCATACCATCTCAACCTATTTTTCATTTTCTCATTTATTGAAGTTACACCTAATTATTCTCAATATTGATATTCCTTACTATATCCTTTCTAGTAACTCGACACATCCATCTTAGCGTTTTTCATCTTTGCTACTTGTTTATGTGTTGCCTCCTAATAGCCTAACATTCAATCCATAAAGTATGATACCACAATCTTATAAAAGTTTTCTTGTAGTCCAAGTGGCACTCAGTAATCACACAAGACTCAAGAAGGCTTCTCTTAAATTCAACCACTCATTTTTCATCCAGCTAATGATGCCTTTACTAATCCTCATTTCTTGCTGAATATTAGATCCCCATAATTTCAAATCCATCTTAATTATATTTATGCTTTTCTTATTGCTAAAATTATATTTAATACATTGC
Source organism: Curcuma longa (assembly GCF_044706935.1). Lineage (NCBI taxonomy): Eukaryota > Viridiplantae > Streptophyta > Magnoliopsida > Zingiberales > Zingiberaceae > Curcuma > Curcuma longa. The sequence goes on from NC_133865.1 coordinate 12,638,214, forward strand.
AATTTTTGTTCTACTTATTATAAAACACTTTTACCTTAAGTTTTCCTCCACAACTTAATCTTTGCATTTAATTTAATTACACTCCCATCAAGTAACACTATCATTTACAAATAACATACATCAAGGAGGTTTCTCTTGGGTATGATTGATTAGTTCATCTAGTATCGACGGAAACAGATAGAGACACAGTGAGATGACCCTTAATGTAATCTACAGGAAAATCATCTACCACACTCTCAATCTCAAACACCAGTACCAATATTATTATACATATCTTTTTTCACATTAATGTAATTTTCAGATTTCTTTTCTTCACAATATCCAGCTTCTACAAATAAATTCATCTGCAAATTTTCTTCTTTTCTATATACTTTCTTACTAAATCAATAATATCTATGGTTTCGAGCATGATATCAAATTGATTCTTAGAAATATTTAGTTTCCATCTTTTGTTCACTTCAAAATAACTCTTTCCTAAAGTTTCATGGACTCATCAACTTGACCCTTCTACAATTAGTACGTTGCATATCACCTTTATTCTCATAAAGATGCACAAAAAAGCTATTTCTCCATTCCTCGTATATCTTATTAATTCCCAAAATTTGAATAAGTAACTTAGTTACTAAATTATACTTTAAAACTCTTAAATTCTTCCAAACCTCAATGGGATTATCATTCAAGCCTACTCTTTATTTACCTTCATTCCTTTTGAAAAAGTTCTTTGCCATCACCTAATTTAATACAACAATAACAACTAAGTCTTTCTACCACTAAGTGGCGTCGGCTAGATAAATCCTCCTACGCCATTAGGTTCGTTCCCCTACTATATCATCATCTATATTTAAATGAATTTGATCAAATCTTATCTTTGCTAACTAAGTTTTCTTTGATCTCCCTAGTCCTCATTTAATATGTGTATTTGTTATGATCTCATATCATCTAACTGTGACATTTATTGGTCGCCTAAGTATATGACCATATCATTTTAAATGTGTTTCTCGAAGTTTTCTCTCAATAGGTACAATCCTGACTTTCTCTCTAATATTCTCATTTCTTATCTCATCCATCCTCATATGTCTACACATCCACCTTAACATCCTCATCTCTGCGACTCTCATCTTCTATTTATGTGTTCGATTCATAACCCAACATTCAACTCTATATAACACAACAAGTCTACCATCATTTTATAAATCTTCCCTTTAAGTTTTACAAGTACCTAATTATCACAAAGAATATCTGACACCCTCCTCTATTTCAACCATCATTTTGCAAAAATAATCATAGATAGTTAAAGCTCTCAGTTATTGACAACTCGTCATTAACAATTGTCTTGCTACATTTACTATTACTAAACTTAAATTTCATATATTTTATCTTTACTCTACTAAATATATCTGAAATTACAAAAAAATATATATATAATTCATAAATCTACCACAATTTTCAATCTCTAAAGCCAAATTTTTTATAGAAATTGTCATGAAATATTGCTTTAAAAAAATCCCTAATTGCATTATCATTAACAAGATACTTTGATTTTTCATTTTTTTTATACATCTAACATTACCAAGTCTTTAAAATTTCTTTTTCTAGCATCTACAATCACTAAGTCTCTACATTTTTAGCGTTATATCCTTTTCTGATTCTTAATTCCTAGATGCAAGGGATATAATATAAATAAAGTTTGATTATTTTCTGATGTTTAACCAATCATCCTGATTATGCAAAGCACCACCCATCTAGAACCAGCTGCTGCAACATATTCCAGCATTATGCACACAAGTCATATGTTGTCCCAAGATAAGTAACCTTGTACAAAAATAGCATAACATCCTCAACCTTGTTTAATCACCAAAATGTAGAAAAAGAACAATAATATATGTATGTTGATAACGGTTGAAAGAAACAGCTCTTGTTCATAAATAAGGTGAAAAATATACGCCTTATTTGTTATTACAGTGTATTGTGTTAACATGCCATAGATCAATATACTGAAACTCCACATCATATTGTTTTAAAATGCTATAGGTCAATATATTGATATTACACAGCGATAAACTAACCTGGAAGGAAGAGTTATCTTGCAAAAATTGTGAATTTTCCTTAGTATATGGCTCCTCCCATGCAAGCATAGTCACAAAAATAAGCCTTTGAAATCCTAGCTCCTGGCATTTGTTAATCAATAAGTCTCCAGTAAAAAGATTCTCAATAATTCACATGGAGTTAAAGAATTATACATCAAACAATTAATATTGGACAAACTGATATTTTATACAGACAATAAATAATGATTATCATAGCCCTTGCATTGGAGAATAAATATCCAGCTACTTCTTGCTTGTGGTGATTTTCTTCAGTAAAATTAGTAAGGAAGGACTTTTTAATGGATGTCTGAAAATCCATAAAGAGTCAAATGTAATCTTCAGTGTCACAGAATGTCTTTTTCCACAATAGGATTAGTAATTATATTTCTTCATATATTTTCCCACTTTAAAGCTAATGTTTGAAAGACTTCAAAGAGTCTTTCTCACTCCACCTTATTATTTCTTCAATAAACCTTGTCACCTTGATGTGAATTATCCTTTTACTAATTGTGTGGTTGTGATGTGGAACTGAGTGAAACCAATCAACCTGTTCATGCTGATGCAGGATATCTGCTCATAGGAACCATCAAATTAGATCAAATAGTTGAAGCGATCAGACAAAGTGATCAGTCGAACCTGGTTGACTTGATCACATAAAATTAGTCACAAAATTTCAAATGATTCCCATGGATCAGGTGGTTTGGTTCAAAATAAGACATTTTATTCAGGTGAATCATGCATAGGGAAGAATGGCATAGAACGAATTGAGCCCAATCGACTGATTGATGCAAACATAGGATTCCTAGTAAGGCAAGGAATGGTGAAATAGGATCGTTCAGTCAAATAAACTGACCATATTACACTAGAATAGTTCTACTATTTAATTCATTCTCATGAATCAAGTCATTTTAGTTGAATGTTTATTGTGCCATTAGATGAAAGAGTTAATCAATATACTTATATATAGATGTGATAACTAATAAGAATGTCCATTAAACAATTACTGGTTAATAGCATTTTGAGAAAAAAAATTCTTTGTTCTTGTTGTGTGTAGTGTCCAAAGGTTTTATCCCCTTCCTTGGAAACATTAACAACCTTTAATTGTGTTTGAGGTTGTCCCGCCATGAGGAATCATAAATGGAATGTTAAATCCATTCCTATTTTTGGTTGGGCTATAGAATGAAATGGAAAAAAAAAAAGTAAATTAACTGCAATTTGGGAGAACTTTGATCACCTTGGAGAGCTTATGCTTGCCAAGATCATTGAAGAAGAGTGAGTTCTTCGGTTGTAGGATGTAGGCATTGTGATTGTCGTTTGACCATCACCACTCAGTCAATGGCACACCTAGCCACATCACCCAGTCTAAAATGATGTTTTTTCTTGAGGAAAGAGAGGGCAGACAACCTTGTCGTAGCCTTTGCCGCCACCGCCACCTACGCCACTACTATGGCCATGGGAGTTAGGGAGAAGTGGTCTAGTGGGGGTGGAGCTGAGGTAAAGGAGGACGAGCTTTGGGGACAAGCAATGCACATCCAAGGATGACGAGGCAGGAAAAAATCTTTGCAAGGTTGTAGCAGCAACAACAAATAGAGTGGGCAATGGTGACCTTGATTGGAGAAGGGAAGGACCAAAGGAACTCCAGTTGTTGATGATGTGGTGGCGGATGGGGCTCTAGTTGAGGAGTGAGAACTTGGTGAGGATGCAGATTCAAGCTTAAGGAAGGTGTAGGAAGAGATGGAGAAATACACAAGGAGGGTTCCATGACCAATGGAGGTAGTGAGGGAAGTACAAGAGGGTGGCATGGGTCGCGTTCGATGGCGACTATGGGGGAGGTACACAAGGAGGGCATGAGTTGAATTTGGATAAGTAAATTTGAGATATTAGGCGCAGAATGTTGATTCTGATTCTTGAGGGATTTATTAATTTCATTCCACCTTAATAAATACAAACCAAACAATGGAATTGATTGGATCCATAATCAACCATTCCATTCAGGGAGTGATTTGTGAGAACCAAATGCAACCTAAGATGATTGAAGGTGAGTCTGAGGCTCATGGCTAACAATTACTATTTCTCCTTATTGTTCCATCACTTCAACAACCACCGATATCAACAAATTGATTCTTTGTCTCCAAATCTTTCACTTCCAACAAGGGAGTTTCCTACATCTCTTGTTGGAGTTCTTGTTTCTGATTAATATTGTGTTGATCTCTCATTCATGTCACATAATTCATGTTTAAGCAAGTACTTAAGTTTTTCTGTTCATTTTTTCCAACTCACAACTATTCACTATTTTTACTGTATTTGAACATTTGTTTACTGACAATTACCTAACTAGATCTTTCCCTTTTAAGAAGATTTTTTTTATCTATTTTGTTCGGAGAATCTGGTATTAGAGAAACTAAAAGAATCATCAGTGGGCAAGGCTTGAGATAAGGAATTTTGGGGTCACTCCACCACATCTCATAATAATGGTTCAACATTTCTTCACCGTCTGTGAACTCTACAGCATGCAAAATGCCCATGATAAGCACCACATGCACATAGATATGCTTATGCTGGAAGTAGTAGCAATAACTGAAGAAATCGCAAAAACACCGAAGGGAAAGATACTGAAAATATTTTGTATATCAGTTTGAGTGATGAAATGTTGATATGTATTCTCAAGAAAGAATTTCTAAACTGATGACCATTTGCAAATTCCGACCAGGTCATTAAGTAATGTCAATAATCTAGTCTACCATATATCACTGACAAGAAGAAACACTTTCAAGCAATAATATATTCAGGAATCACTCAGACGCAGAATTGCACTATACTCACAGACCTTTAAATTTGGATGGATGTCGGAGCTATCCCTGGATAAGTACCTAAAGCAGCAATACTCTAGCAAGCTCCTACCGTAATTCCTATTGGTCGCTGGGGCAAGCGCTTCGAATATCTTCTGCATCTTCCGCCCCGTCAAACCGTTCATCCTGCACACTCCTTGCACACAACGGATTAAAAATGAGCAACCCGATAGCACCATAAACGACGACAAGGATGTCACTAGTCATTTGCATCCTAAGGTCACAAGGAAAGCATCCTCCTCACCTCGCAAATTGCTCGATGGAGATGGCAGCAGCAAACGAAAGATACCCATCTGGAGTGTCCCGATTCACCGTTAGCTCTGAGGCCATAAAGGCCTCTTCTTCGACGGCCATGTCCCCGAGATCCTTAACGATTGCATGCTTCCCCCGCTGTCCAGGCTTCACGAGAGGGGAAGCCACCTCGGCGAGCAGCGTCCGTGCCTTGAGAAACCAGGAACGAACTCTCTCCTGCGCCGCGCCTATTAGGAAACGGGAGGCAAAAGGAGGGATAAGATTCAAGAAAGTGAATCAGTTCATTAAATACAGCCAGAGCGGGACAGCAAAACCTGTATCGATGTCTGCTAGCTTCCAGCCGCCGCCGCCGCCGCCGCCGCCGCCTCCTTCAGAGCGTATGACGATGAGGACGGGGTGGCGATGGTGGCCTAGGCGGCGACGCGAGGAGAACAAGGTGAGGCGGGGGAGGGGGCGGAGAGGAGTAGATTGTGTGAGCATGCTCTCGGTCGTCGGTCGGACTGGAATCGGATTGGACGACAGCAAATCATCACTGCTGCTGCTTGATCTGATCACCCATCAGGGTTCGGAAGAGATCGATCGGGAGGCGACGGAAGAGGAGGAGGAGGAAGAGATGAGAGCACCGAGAGGCGGCGGAACTGAGAAGTAGGAAGTTCGAGCGGCCAACTGGGAAGTCGAGAGGGATGCGAGCGCGCAAGGATAAGACGGTTGGAAGCCCAACTTATCTGGCCCTAATAAAATTAAATTAATTAAAAATATAATAAACACAAATTTTTAATAAAGGTATTTTTTTTAATTTAAAAGAGGATGTATAGTATAGGGCGGAACCTTTAAATTTATTTTTTTATTAAATTAATTTATTTTAATAATAAAATGATTAAAATATTTATATTATTTATTAGGAGCATTTTGTGAGTAGAGTAAGTACAATGCAAACAAAAATTTGGGCATTCATACAAGAAAAGTTTATAAGTAAGAGGTAAAGTGATCAATTTCACTTAACGATTCACAAAGATTTTTTTTTACCATTCTTCACTAGACCTTTTCTACAAGTGTATTCATGTATTAAGTAGTTAAATTCGACCAAATTATTTTGATATGGTTGATAAAAAAATTAAGTTAGATTCATATCATATCATATTTATTGATGTGTTTATCAAGTGTGTAAATGTAGAAAACTTGATAGGTGATTGTAGGTATAGTGATAACTCAATATGTGTGTTGAAGTTGGAAAAGTGTAAATAAGTCAAGGTTAATTATATGCTTGAAAAATAAAGAAATGCAATGGGTATTAATAAATAGAGAAGTTGATGAGGAAGATCCCGAAGTAAGATTTCTTAACAAATGAAAGAAGATTTGAAGGACAAGTCTTTTATTAAATAAAATATAATTATTAATTTAATTTAAAAACATATAAGTTTGGTTGGTAAATATTTAAAATTACTGATTAAAATAAATTTTAATTGAGATTTATTTTAGTTGATAATTTTAATTTTTACTAGCCAAATTAAATTTACTTGGTAATTTTTAATTTTTTTATTGAACGAAATTAAATTTAATCTATAATTTGTAATCGGTCAAAATTAAATTTGATGGATAATTTTTAATTTTTTACTATCAATAATTTATAATTTTTGATTGATCATAATTAGATTTTATCAGTAAATTTTAATTTTTTTTAATAATTAAAATTAAATTAAATTGATAATTTTTAATTTTTTATTAGTCAAAATTAAATTTGATCCATAATTTTAATTATTTTTAATTTGATTGATAATTTATAATTTTTTTTATCAAAATTTGATTAATAATTTTTAATTTTTTATTCATCAAAGTTTAATTTACTGTTTAAAGTTAGGTTTAATTTTTATTAATGATGCATCGTCGTCGTCGACGATGACTCTACTCTGTCAGGCTTAGTGACCAAACATTGTTGGAATGCACCAAAGAGAAAAGTGAGTTTTTGGAAAAGGTAAAAGAAAATTTGGAAAAATTTTGAGAGCTTTTCAGAAAAGGACTAGTCTGTTATGGGTTTTTCTCACAAATCAAATGTATAATAAAGATATGAAGGACTGTAAATGAAGCCGTGGATGCATAAATTCGATTTCATAAAATCAAATTTTGGTTATTTCAATAAACTTTTAAAAATTTTCTTAAACATATATACGAAATCCACCAAAACAGATCGAAACCTTATAATCGTGCTTTAAGTTAACAACAAACAATGAGAAAATTGTGAAGACAATAAATGCATACTAATGTACTAATGTTATTAACTCATTCGAACATTTTGCTTCTTTTTTTTTTTTTTTTTTTTTTTTTTGGCTACAGGAAGTACATGGAAATCGGCTTACATCACGGTTATCATGTCCAATATGGCTGAAATATGGCGCACAGCAGAGGTGGAAAAGACAATTTACACCCAAAGTTACTAATGGGCTGATAATTATATGAATGTCACAAGAATAACCTTCATTTACGAGTGCATTTCATGTGCGTGTAGCAGAGTTACATGATGTTCCAATTCATAGGGCCTTCCCTTGCTCCCTGGCCACAGAAGTCGAGAGGATGGAGAGACTACGGTTCAAAAACGTCAGAGCAGATTCACAATCCAAAATTATTTTGGTGATTGAGGATGGCTCTTCCGTTGTCGATACAGATCCAATAGACATAGCCGCATACGACTCCCGAACACTTCTCAAGTTTCCCAAAAACTGCAATGCACAATGTAGACATGTCACACAGTGTGGAAGTTATTGTTCCAATTCAAGAACAACATTATAGTTTGTCTACTCGACTGATCTAAAGATGTTAGTAAAAATGTTTTCAGGAAGCTTAAGGTATGAACATATTCAGTAAGAAGACAACTGAAGATGTATGACACTTAGATTCATTTGTCGCTGTTAGATACTAGCAAAAGAGGAAAAGGATTAAAAGATAACAAAGTACATGTGTCCCTGTTAGACAAATTAATTTTCAACTGTGACAAATACAAAGAGTTAAGGACACTCTCCAAGGACGGCCTCCTAAAAAATTATGGCATAAAACCTTGATATCTAGAGACAAAATACCAGAACCTAATAGGTAGGATTTCTCCTAAAGATTCATATTTTCTTATTCAAATTATGCCTTCTTTCCAACCATGGAATCTCTGATTTATTTTGCATATTTATTTTCTGAGTAACACTATCAAGTTTGCATCTCTGAGACGACGAGTACATGGTTGACTTTGGAAAATGAGAGTGCCTTCTTTAGAAAAATAATACCTTTAGAAGTGTATTATAAGCCTCCAACAGACGATTAGCAGCGGGACCAAACCCATGTAATTGTGGCACTTCCATCATGTGAGTCCATGGGCGGATTTCCTGTAATACATTAGTCAAAATAAATTAAGAAACATGAGAAGAAATAGACATGGAGGCATGTAAATCTCATGGACATGTCCAAAGAAACCAAGCAATATGGGGTCTGAATGTCAGCAGGTTTTCCTCAATCATCAAATTTGTTTAAATGGACTTGTGATATATGAATGCCCTTTTGTTCTTCAAGCTATACATAATTGAAACAAAAATAGTTGAAGAGAAGTGAAAGCAGCATATTACCTTTGTATAAATCAAATTGAAGGACTTCACAGTTTCAAGAAAAGACTCCAAATGTGACCTCAGCTGTAGCTCTACCTCCGTATAGTCTTCATTAGGATTGTAATCGTACTGGGTAACACCACCAATCACAAACTTTAGCATAAAGAGACAAAGAGATAAAACCATGATAGAGTTAGGTTCCTTTTAGATGAATCACTAATGGAAATATGGTGATGATTCAAGAACACACTCCCCAGTCATTACTTCGAAGTTTAGGTTTAATAGGACCTGAGTGAAGTTAACTGGAATTGCAGAAATTTTGCTTGTATAAATACTTGTTTCACTTCCTCTAGAAGACTTGATTTGTAGAGAGAACAGATTCAAGTACCTTAGATGCTAATTCCTGAACCATCTGCTGCAGATTTAAGAGTTTATTTGAATGCTCACTCAGCTTCAGTTCCAGTTCAGATATATCAGGCCTGAAAAAGAGGCACTTCATATCAGTACTAGAACTCAAAATTTGTCACACTTGTGATTGAAACCCTTTTTTCCCACACAGATTTCAAGCAAAAAAAAAAAACAAATAATTTAACTAACAAGTAAACAGCCTTATTTCAAGATATATGATGAAACTAGAAACTACTATTTATGTTTGTTCCACAAGTATAAGTCAACAGGCTGTAAAATATAAGAAGAAAAAGGAAAGGAAAGTTAGAAATTTTAGTTCCAAAGATCATGACAAGACTAGTACCTGAAACCATGCATTTGCTTTCCGAGCGGTAAACTATTTCAAATGAGTAACTCCCTTTAAGCTTATGGGGAAAAGAGAACTAACACCATATCCAAACAATAAAAGCGGAAGTAGAATAAATAATCAAGAAAACAGGGATTTATTCATGAATATGCAAAAAAAAAAAAGAGAGATTATTAATAAAAATATGTGCTACAAGGGAAAAAAATTTAATCTGTGATGGACAATGGACTAGGATATCTACTTTGAGATGTTAGTAACTAATTAGAATAGTACGGCACACAAGGCTGTTAACCAGACTAGATGTTTCAAAGCCCACTTTTTTCTGGCCCAAAAGACAGCCAGAAGTTTTGTATTCTGAGCATATCTTCTGGGCTTACAATTATATATGCTCATCTGAATATTTCAATAATACATGAGAAAGAGCTTGACTGAATATACAAAAGCATGTTACATACATAGCAATCCACATTAGTATGTGAAATTTTTAAAAGTTAAATATTTACAGTAGGGTTCTCTGTATATCCTATTAACACACCTAAACAAGAACAGACAAAATGAAACAAACCGTTTGGGATATGCTCATAGTTTAATATACTCATTTGTTTGGCTTATAAACATGCTACTGACATTTCTCTACTCTAGCATTATGGATTCAGATCAAAATCTTCTATTGCTTACAAGGGGTAGACAGACTGAATCTGTACATCTGCTGGAAAAAGTTTCAACTCTTCTGCAAATATTTGTGCTTGTTTTTCTGCAATTGAATCTACTAACTGTACATCCTTAGCTAATTGTTCATCAACACTGCCAAAAAAAAAGGCAAATCTGTTAGTGTTTGAAATTTGTAAGGTCAAGTTTTGCTTGCATGTTGTGTTCCTATTCCTTCAGGACAAAGACAGAAAATAGATGAACCATTATGAAGACTGAAATTTTAAGAACACTAAGGTACAATACTATACTGCTGACCTCCATTCAGGATTATCAGCATATTGGCTTGCTTCAACAAGATCTACAATCAGATGAAGCATTTCAACACGTTCCTCATAGCTACCTTTTCCCTGAAACAAAGCAAAGTAGCATGATCTCAATGCAACCAGATGAAACTATAAATCCCCTTAGGGGTGAATCACCCACCTTACAGTCACAAAATTTTACAGTGTTTGCTCATTCTACGCTTCTGGCAAAACCACAATAGAAGTTCAACATTTTCACTGTCATTAACAAAAGGATCTTTCATAGAGATATGCTATTAGATTAATATTATGCATGTCTAAATTCCATAGATCTACCATCCTAGACAGATCCAAGGACTTATCTGGCTTACCACCAACAAACAAGTGGATACTGCCAGAAGTTATAGAAAATGTTCGAGGACAATCAACCAGAAATCCTAGCCATTTTGATGCCTATAGGAGGAGGATAAGAAGTGGACAAAACAAGCAGGCACAATAGGTGGCAGCCATAGGAGAGGCCAAGATGAGGAATCAAGATAGGGAAGTGGAGGAGAGTGAGAAACAGTTGCATTCACTACAACTCTACTTTCTGTCATCTTTCACTGTAATTACAAGTTTTGTCATCTACTACCACATAGGAGATAAGAAACACAATAGGAGGAAAGTTGAGTAGATATCATACTTCTCCAAATCACATTATCACTCTTTACTGCTCAAGGAATAAGGATGTTATTGAAGAACGAAATAAATATCACTTGAATCAAAACCTTGCCTGAATCATTATATAGTTGATTTTTTTTTTGAAATAATGTAATTAACTCAAATTTGGAGCTCATCATATTTTATTTAATTGTACAGATGCTAACATTTTCTTTAATAGCTCAAAATAAGAAAGGAAGTATAAAGAAAGTGATGTTTTTTCTAAGGACCCAATTTCCATTCCTAAACTACAAAATAGCCATAATTAAAAAATAAAAATCTCATCAATGAATATAAGTAAATAGGAATATGAGCATATACCACACCATCATAATAGCCTGACGGAACAGGTATCTATCATACACCCATCCTATGGAGACATGATCCTCATCAACTGTTAAAATTTTGAAATTGCATTAAGTTCCCATTTTTTGATAGAGTAACTAAGTCCCACACAAAAGGCAGATTTTAGAAAGAAAAAACTAGTAGAAACTATATGCAAAGCCTATTAAAAGGAAGAAGAACTCTATGAGGGCAATCGTGTTTACTGTCATTATCATGAAACAGTTCGAAGAAGTAAATTAGCTACCATGTAATTAACATACTATGTGAGAGTGTGAGACCTAAATCAACATGAAAAAAAAAATTCCATGTCATATAGTTAAATTGATGATAGGTTGAAAGCATTAGTATTCTTCATGTCAATTGAGCCAAGAAAATTATACATGGTAACTTATATGAGCATGCAAGTCAGAAAGTGTATACAAACTAGATGGAAACAGGAAAGAGATTTTTTTTATTGCCTGATGACACTTCTTATTTGCATGCTGCTAACAGTTTTTTTTCAGCTAACATATCCAACCGACTTTGATTGCTAAATGAAGAATTCACTCACTTGTATTGCTTCAATGTCAACTGAGCATGTAATGCCCAAAAAATTTGCTATCTCAGCTAAGTCTGCAGAATAAACAAACAATTTTCTGATTCACTGAGAAGGACAATGCATGCACTAAAAGAAGACATGAAAACAGGACAAACACATTATTTGCAATTAAAGCATCACATTACTTGCAAATTTAGTTATGATATATTAAAGTTGTTATATCTTGAATATAAATGGTGAAGAACATCATTAGATAACATACTATAAACAAATAGAAAATGTTTCTATACTATATTACAGTCAGCTTTATATATTCTAAGTAACTATCTTTATCATCAAATGTGCCATCAAGATGAAGCAATCAGATAATATCTAACCACTTTCAGTTATTCTGGATCACAACCAATTGCAAAGGGAAATGAGAACTGACAGGAAACATATCCAAGTGTTACTTATGCAAAGAGTGTGGCAATAGAAACATGCAATAATATTGTATAATAACAAAGATAGTGAGACGAAAGAAAGCATTGGCACAACGGTAAAATTATTGCAGTGTGACCTTATGATCATGGCTTCGAGTTGTGGAAATAGTGTTTTGCAATGCAGGATAAGGCTACATACAATAGATCCAATGTAGTCCGACCCTTTCCGGGACCCCGGATTGCTGGAAGCTTCATGCATTGGACTACCCTTAACAAAAATAGTGAGATACTATGAAAATATATAAAAAAAAACATTATAATTATTATTTTTAAAATCTCAAACTTTTCCTTATTCACATTCAGCTATTGAATTAAATGTCCAATCCTTGTGTTTGTAAGTCATTTGATATTGGAAAAGAAATAATAACACTAACTCAAAGGTAATGCTCCCTTTTGAACACAATATACTAATTGTTATTATTCAGATAATTACGCCAACCAGTGATGATCTTATCTAGTTTACAACATTTAATGGTCTTCCATTCTTTTACCTTGAATATCAAGTAAAGTTGTCAACTAGTCAACATATTGGTTGGCGAATACCAAGGGAGGAATACTTCAAATTGTCATTATATCCTAGCCCCAATTTTACCTAACTAATGTATACTGCCATTTTTTTGCCTTTTCAAGGAAAAAAAGCCATTACACTATATATTAAGTGTGTTTACTTGACAAAGATATTAGGACAAGTATGATGGATGTTGGACAAGCTAGAGGGGGGTGAATAGCAATCTTGCAATTGGAAATTAAGATTAGCAAAGTTAAATCAAATATAATATGCAGTTGAAATGAAATAAACAAAAGCAAGCACACTAACATTTGGATTTAACATAGTTCAAAACCCTCATTCTTACTCCATTACCTATGACTCATCAGTGAGTCACTCCCGAATACACCACTAGCTTTTCTCCTTCACGGACTTCTTTTGAAGGTAGAGAAACCTCTTACAAATTATTTGAGTGATTATAATTGAAGCTCAAAGATGAGAAGGAAGAGTGTACAATAAGGCTCAAATGATCAAAAGAATATCTCAAGAACGTTAGCCTTTAAATGCTCCCCTTGGCCCTTTTTTTAGGCTTCATTTCTTCAGCTTCTCTTTGTTGTTCTACTGCATTAACGTCAATTTGTCAAATGGAATCCACCGCCGGTAAACTAATGTACAGTAGTCATTAGGTTAAAGATAAACGACTCTATTTACCTTTTTTGTTGTAGAATTAGTCGACTACATGGACAAAATACAACTGTATAAACTTACATTTCACAACAAGTCTAATATATACAATTTCGTTTCACAACAAATAGATTTTTAAATCATTCAAATTTATATTTACAAAACAGTTTGTCCCTAAGGATTACGATCCACTTATTTATGCTTGGGTCATACACTTCGACACTTGATAAGCAATCACCGTAGGAATCAATTCCACCTACAACATATATATAACCATCAAGCTCGGCACAGGCAAAGTCACAACGAAAAATATTCATCTTGACCATTGTGCTCCATCTGTAAAACAGAAAAACTTTCTTAGATTAATATTTGTGGACAGATATTATGCAGTGGAGCAGTATTGAATGAATCAATTAATTAATCATGATAAACAAAGTGTCTAGACAGACACCACAATCAATCATAAAAATGACAGAATTAGGCAACAAGATGAAATCATGGTTCATTGGAGGTCAATGCATAAAACATAATAATTACTTCAATACAGATAAGTGGCTCAATAACTAATACATCGTCCTTGAGATGATGTATTTTCAACTTCATTAGAGGAATTGGATGTAGAGAAGGCAAAAAAAAAAGTTGGCCAATAGTCTTAACAGTACTACATTCTTTTACATGTCTGAACATTATCATGTGTTAGACCGAGCTATTTGGGATAATTATATGGTTCTTGTCTCTACAATAAACACTACTCAAGGCTATATATATCACAATGCAAAGCATGTTAGTTGTTTGGTTCCTGATGTATCCATGAAAGTTGTTTGGTTCCATATGTTTTTTAGTCATCCAACATATGACTCTCTTTATTTACTTATTCCAGAAACAAAAACAGCTTTTGAATAGTGTTTTAAATGAAATAGAATAAATAGAAACAGAAGATTATTGCCAATTTACTTTGTGCACGGCCAAGGAGAACGTAACTTACGTGAAAGGGAGAAGGATCTTAATTTTCCACATTAAAGCCCCCCTTTCTTTTTCATCCATGAACCTTTCTAACAAGATAGCAGATATTATATCATTCAACATAAGTACAAAATTACTAGCTATTAAATAGTTAGCAAAAAAATTACTTTGCAACTCATGGAGTTCTTTCATTTTCCATAAACACGGACAAAATCTTATTAGCAGCAACATGAAAAACAAACTTCAAGTCCCATAGTTCAAGCTCAAAAAAAAGGAAGAAGAATGTTATAGCAGAGTTCCATCTACCCAAGGAAGTTCATGATCACCAGGTGGAGCACCAAGTTGTAGAGAACAAAATCAGCAAACGCTCGTTCAGGTGGAAGATCCTGAAATTATTTTTATTGAAATTATTTAGAAGAAGAGGAGTCTCACTGGCGAGGATCGAGACGGGGGACGAGGAGTACGGAGGAGGAAGAAGAGGAGTGCAACGACGGCGATCGAGACGGGGAGCGACGGCGGCGACGAGCTTGTAGCAGCGCATGGTGCCTTCAGACACTATCCGAAGGCACCGCCTTTAGGCACATGAGATTTGGCCGCGCGATTTGGGAGAGGCGGGATTTTGTAGGATTTTACTTCGTTTCGGCCACGGTGGAAGATGAACAGTGAAACTCCTTGCCACGTCGGCTGTCGCGCACGCAATCGCACAAACTCATCGCGCAGGATATCAATCTGTATATATATATATATATATATATATATATATATAAAAAAGAAACATATAAATTTGATTGGCAGATATTTAAAACTATTGAAAAAATAAATTTTAATTGAGATTTATTTTAATTTATAATTTTAAATTTTACTAGTCAATTAGATTTCCTTGGTAATATTTACTTTTTTTTATTGGTCAAAGTTAGATTTAATAGATAATTTTTTATTTTTTACTAGTCAAAATTAAATTTTTGATGGATGATTTTTAATACATTCTTCCAATATTTTTTTCCAATATTTTTTAATACATTCTTCCAATATTTTTTTCCTTATTTATTTTTTCTTGTAAATTTTAATCAATAGTTTTATTTTTAACTAATCTCATTTCAATATCAAACCAAATATTCATATTTATAATATGTTCACTGTTTAAGAATAAACATGACTTTTAAGCTTGACACTAAGATTTTTCCAATCACGACATCCTTCGTTTGTTAATTGAATTGTAATTGATTTTTGACTAAATAATTTACAACAAAAATAAAATATTTTATCTAATTCTTTAGAATATATTAATCATTTTCTATCGTGTTTTTCTCCATTTGGTCATTTTCAAATGTAATGAATGATAGAAAAATGTCTAGAATTTTCATCATTTGAAAAAGAAATATTGATTTCTCTAATTAGACCTTTTTCAACTAATAAATCAATTAAACTTGTATTTATATTTTTTCATTATGTTGGATCATATATATTTTTAATAATAATTTCATCAATATTATTTAAAAAATTATCTTCATGATCTACTAAATTGTCTTTATTTTTTGAATTATTATTATCTTCTTCGTTGATATTAATATTTGATGAATTAAATTTGTGATCGTTAGAAAATTCTTGATCGATTTTTTTTATCATAAAGTATTATCTTTAGGTGAAAATTTAATTTATTTTTCATTTAAATTTTTAATTATATTATTTTTTGAATTTTAATTTTGATTATTAGCAATAAACCTATTAAGTACACTTTTTGAGATTGAATAAATTCTTCTATTTTTCTTTTTTTCATACATTTTATATATCCAAAATCATATTTTTTAATAGACATATTTAAATAAAAAATAATAAAAAAGAAAATATAAGTATCTACTTGATCAATAATTTTCAAGTGTAAATAGAACATGGATAAAAAATGATACACCATGAGTTATTGTTATAGTAGTATTCTTTCTGCTAAATGAAAAAGCTAAATTGTTAAAAAATAAGACTGGTATAAATAATATGGTATATGAATGAGAGCAAGAACAGTAACGATATTAACAATTTAAGAATCATATTTTATGACATTTGAAGCACATAAATCAGGTTTGTGATGGTAATAATTTACTTGCATAAAAAAATAAGAAAAAAAATTCTATCATTATATCTATAATTTACAATTTATACAGAATAAAAAAATTATTAAAAGAAAATTAGAAGAAAAAAGAGTAAAAAAAATATTACCGAGCGAAGGAGGACTGAGCCTTGAGGAGAAGGATGTCGTTTAGGAAATCGCCGATGAAAATAAAAATTACAGAGCACACAGTATTGATCTGTTAGCTCTTGGGAGAATAAAGATATAAAATGAGATGAAAGAAAAGAAAATTACTTGTATTGACATATAAATAGGATTTTATATTTTTATAATAATATAATAATTATAATTAATATAAAATTAGTTAGTCTTACTGTTGTTTTTAGAATGGTGCATTAATTCAGTCATGCATTAATTCTCATGCATGCAGGCGTGGGCAGTGCATCATATGCACGAAACGACATCAAATTCTCATGCGTAGCCATGTAGGCGTGATGTGGCCTTGCGGAAATCAAAGCACCACGGTCTCGCGAAACAAACACGTTGTTCGATTAATATAAAAAAAATTTCATTAAAATAATTTTTTTAATAATAATGGGCCCCAATAAAATTGGAGCCCTAGGCATAGGCCATTATGGCCTATGCCTTAAATCGGGCCTGGATTTAAATTAGATATTTTATATAAAATATTAATTATTTATTATTGTTTCTTTTCCTTTTATTATATAAAATATTAAAAATAATTTATATAATATTTATAAAAATATATATAGTTTAAAATATGGATTAAAAGTTAAATCAACTCAAACACAAAGAACTAGTATTAGTAATAGTTTAAAACTCAAAAATATAACTATTATTATGAGAACGAATAAAACGTCCACAAGTATCCTAAAATTTCAGATAGAAATTTAAAAATTATTTTATAACTTTTTTAATTTCAATGACAAATAACAAGTCGAATTTCGATGCTTTAAAATGATAGTTGCAGAAGACTCAAAATTATCATATCCTCTCTATCATAACAAAGAAGTTTGTAACTTGTCTAGTTTCAACTGTTATTGTAAAATATACATTTAATTTAAAGATAATATATTGGATGAAATGCGATCAATTTTGTCTCCCAACTCTTTAGAAGTTCAAACATTGTTATTAAACAAGAGCTAAAAAAGAGTGCAAAGAATGTAATTTATAAAGGACGAGATAAATGATTTTGATACTAAAGGAACTATCACGAACGAAAAATAAATAACCATGTCACTTCCTAAAGTAATAAGATAAAAAAAGATAAATAAACTCCGTTAGCTTTAATTTCTTATATCCTAAGAGAATATATAGACAACTTAAATAAGTTTAATTTTTTTTATTTATATTTATTTACATTTTTTCAATTTTATAATTTTCTTAAATATTTTTAAATAAAAATAAAAATAATATTCTTAACTGTTACAAATTATGAATTAAATTATAATTGATGATTCTGAACTATAAATTGTAATTGCTATGAATCTTAAGATTAATGGTTAACATTTTTTGAACTATCAAATCCATAGTTTTGAACCATCGAATCATCAAATACGAACCCTATTCGAGTCTAATCCCTCCCTCATACAAGCACAATTGATTTACCTTTAGTGCTTGGAGGTATTTCATTCACTTTTGGCTGATGAATCACCATAAACATCTTTGTTCATTGTGAGTAGAGCTGTCAATTTGAGTTAGATCCGTCGGATTGACTCACATTGTTAAACAATTTAAACGGGTTGAATTAAAATTTTATTAATCCATCATCTAACTAGCCTAAACAAATCAATCCGTACAAGTAATGGGTCTAAGCGAGCCAACCCGTGACAAACTCGAGTTGGCTCGTGAGTTGAGAAGAAAAAAAATCTAAAATTTAAAATTGAAGTGGAAAACACAATAGGTTTGTAGGCTGATCCGCCAATCTATAACCCAAATTTAAAAGATTCAACTTTTTTTTTTTTTTTGATAGACTCGTGGACTGACCCAGCTAATCCGCAACCCACCTTTGATTGAGTTGGATATTTCTCAGTCGACCAAGAGGGTTGCCCTCTCTCGACCCTCCAAATGATGGAGATTTTTGATGGCTTGACCCACTTCATCACAGGCCGACCCATCGGATAGCTTTAATTGTGAGGATGTTAAGGAATCATAAGTCACCAATAATATCATGAATGAAAAGCTAATGTTTGTCGTATCCACTTTATTAAGTGATAAAATAATGAGTGTGCCCTCGGACTACGATGTAGCGGTAGGACGCCTACATAATCTCCCGAGCATCTAAGGTTTGAATCCCAACTATTACGCATAATAGGATGAATTTCCTCCGATGGGAGGTTAAGCTTAAGAAAACAAAATTGCTGGGTCACCCATTGCGAGCGCCTCCGAATTTACTATAATGGCCGATTGAAAATTTCCATGAGATCAAAATGCTCATTCTCAAGATTAGTCGATTCTAAATACTGGATACCTGAAGCTAACTAAAAATAATAAAGTGATGAGTGACTTCAACAAAGATCCAATTCCAAAATGAATCTAAGAGTATGGGTTCTTACACTAGTTTCAGCACCGAGCATAATGCCCCTCATGCTGGCACTATGTTTCCCGTATTAACATGTACAGGATGGCCAGAGGAAGTTTAATTGTTCCAAACAGAACCAAGATGCATTAAATAGTATGATTCCATCTACAAGTATAGTCACTCTTCAAACTGATGACTGGAGGCCAATTATTCCTGAACAGAATTGTAGATAAAAGTCAGATTTCATATAGAAAAATGGAAAGGCTGTTTCACCAAATCACGCATTCGGTTATCGCCTTTGACCACATGATTATGATGATTTTTACCATGTCACACCTCAATTATATTTTTGCAAATCAATTTGATTTAGGTTGGGGAATAAAATTGAAAATCAAGAGTAATTTAAGAAAAAAAATAAGACGGGTGTAATATGGTAAATGATCAACATTGAGGCATGATCAGTCAAAAGCTAATATCAGGGACGTGATTTCGCAAAATGTCAAATAGAAAAGAGCAGTAAACCGAGAACAGATTATTACCGCATCCAATTCTTGCGCCTGCATTACCAGTTGTTTTACTAAGTTCATGACCTCCTGCAAAATTTGATAAATTTCAGTCCACAACATTCAACAAACAACCATGTATTCTACATTGGAAAGAACTCTAGTAATAGTAATTGCAGTGGCTATGTTGGATCTGTCGCCTACTACCATACCTCAGAATCTGAGATATCACTCGCTAAGCTTATAATGCTATTCATAAACTCTCCATACTAGGCACAAATCTCACTCTATCATTGTAAGACGAACATAAAGTTGTAGGGAACACTGTTTACTATAACCTCTAGAAGCTAACCAGATTCAGATAGATCAGCATACCACCAATGGAGTAGATTATGATGCAACTGAAGCCTGATTTTTCATACACCTTTTATAACTAGTTTAGTCCATTTGCAGGGCGTCCTACATTTCATCATCTACTACCTCTAAATCCATTGAACATACACATATATTACCTCCATCTCGTTTATGGTTTCTTTAGCACATCAAAATCATGTTGGCAAAAATGAATGTGATTTCTGTACTAAATATTCGGGTCAGTACAGAGATCTAATTGCTTAATTGGGCAATCATGTTGGACGACCAAACTCAGTGCCAATAGTGTTGAACTCACTGGGTAACTACTTCTACCCATTAACATTAGGAAGGAAAAGTTTTCAAGAAATTGCTGACAGAAGCAAGAGAAAGTAATCAATGAATATATTCACCCAATTTTACAAGATAAAGAAGAAAGAAGTGAACAACCACACATCCTCCAGGAGAAAAATGGTCCAATTCCTCAGCAAGTGCAGAATGTGTACTTTTAAAGTCATAAGACGACCCTAGTGGTATTATAATACAAGCAAGTGCAGAAATCAACTGAAATGCAAATCAAAAGCATAAAATAAAACAGACTATATGATACATCTTAAGAGTGAACAAATTATAATATTCACATGTAGACAAAACATCACTAGAGATATTGTCAATACCTCGGCCTAAGTCATCAGGATCAGCATGCACAACAACTGCCCTTCCCAATACTGAATTTCGTCCACTTAATGGAATCTTCAAAATGTAAGAAAAAAGAGAAACAATTATCGGAATGCTAGAGGCTATCAAACCAGATTAAAAAAAAAGTATTGTGCGGTATTAAACCTGTAGATCTTTCACATATACTTCAGCTATTCCTGCAAGCAATACAGAACGTCACTAATGCTATATATAACATATGATGACTTGAAGATATTAACCATCTTGGTTAGCCACAATGTTTCCCAGGTCACCCGCATGTCGTTCCCCATCACTTGGAGCCCCGTGAGACTTGTTCAGTGGATTGAAATGAGGACCTGCATGAAAAGCTGAAATTATTTCTTTGTTGTACAACAGTTTCCATTAAGGAGAATTCCTGTGGACTAGATAGCTATGATGTTTTTATTCATACATCCAAACAAACGATCAGAACAAAGTTCTAACGCTAACTTAATTATAAGTTTTAAATAAACCTCAAGGGTGCCTCTTTTTGAATCATCAAAGGGTTGCCCTTTTCTGATTTTATCATTAAAAGAGTGTCCCACCAGATGGTTTCTGACAAGTTTACTCCTAACCCACTCACCCAAAAAAAACTGACTGGCCCTCTCCAACCTAAGTCATCGCCCAAACCTGCAAGTGTCCTACCCAAACAATACTATAATCCCACTAAAGTAGTAACTTTTTCTCTAAATCCTACGCTAAGTTACAAACACCATTTTATCTCCTATCTCCTGATCATCAGTGGGCTTCACCTCTTTCTTCTCTAATCTAGACTGATATTCTTCATGTATTTATGTTTTCTTTTCTTTTCCATTTTCATGTATTGGTCTTGAGTTGTCTGTCATTCATGTAGAAGTAGAAATGCTAAAATAAGTCTCTCACTAAAATTTTTTATTTTTTAAAGTTTTTTGAGTGTATTCAGGAGTTTTGACCAAAACTATTACATAGGCCTATACTAGTCAATTTACAAATAATTTCTCAGTTGTACTCCTTGGAACCTCTTGAGTGATTTTATACCTTCATTTTTCAAGTTTAACACCCGTTTAGGTTATGCCTTTATTTTTCAATTTTAACCGGTTTAGGTCTATATAGTAATTTTAGCTAAAATTGTTTTATGAACCTTCCTAATCAATTTTAACTAGCTTAGGTTATGTAGTAATTCTAGCCAATTGTTTCATGAACCTACCTAGTCAAAATTTATAAACAAGCACTACATTGTGCTCTTTGGAACCTCTTGATTCATTCATGCCTTCATTTTTTAATTTAGGTAGTTTAAATTCATGGTGCAGTTTTGGCCAAAATTACTATATGAATTTAAACTACTCAAAATTCATAAATAAGCACTCTCATGTGCTTCTTGGAATCTCTTAATCGTTTTATGCCTTTATTTTTCAATTTTGGACATAGTAGGTGCATGTGATAATTTTAACTAAAATTGCTATATCACTCACATTCCACGGATGAGCCCTTTGTTATGTTCCTTAAAGCCTTTGGAGTCATCCTATGCTCTTGGTTTTGTTACTAGAGTTCTAAAAGAATATATAGTAGTTTATGTTAACTTGTGTTGGTTGACACGAGTGGAATTTACCGTTTCACTTGCCAACCGCACCTCTAGGCACGGAGTTGCGAGGTCCATTGCAACCTCGCCGCTGGTCGCGTATCACTACGACTCGCCGCCATGGCGGCCAATATTTTGTAAAATAAATAAAAATAAAAATTCCTTTAAAAAATCATTTTTCTTATTTTTCCTTTTTTTTTAAAAAAAATGTTTTCCTTTCTTTTAAAATTTTTTCCTTGTTTTTATTTTTTATTTTTACCATTGAAAATTATTTTCCTTCTTTTTTTTTTTTTGCATTAGTCAATGGGAGAAAAAAAATGTAATTTTTTCCCACTCATCTAAAGTTAATTTTTTCCTTTCATGCTACCACAAGGTAAACAGTACGAGAAAATTGCTTTAAAGATGAAGAATATAGATTATTAGAACAAGATAAAAATATAATATAATATAATTTCTAATCTTATAAAATATACTATTATTAATGAATTAAATTATTATATATATAAATTTAATTTAATTTTAAATTAATCATAATAAATCCAAACTAAATCCAATTTAAACCCATTTGATCATGTCATTTTACTTGGTGAACTTAATCAATCATAAATCAACTTTTACTCAATAAAGATCAAATATTTCATGAGATAATATCAAATCCAACTCAAAAATGAATATATAGTAATCAAATATTAATAAAAATATTTTTAATTAATATATTTTATATTTAAAAAAGTATTGAAACCATCTCGGTATAACATGATACGGTATCAAAATTGTATCATTCTGGTTATAAATCAAAACTCCGACACGTTTTGAAATTTAAAACCTTTATTCTATGTTTTTGTTTTCTAATTTTAACAAATTTGTGTCTACATAACAATTTTGGCTAATCTGACATATGGTTTTTCTTCAATCATTTAGTCGCTTTGAAAGCATAAGTGGGATCCAATGACCTCTAATTCAAAAATGTAAGGAAAATACTCATGTAACAATTTAGGACAAAGCTGCTATACGGTAATTTTTTAGTTGTTTGTCATTTGGTCACTTTGAAAGTGTAAGTGGGCTCTAATGACCTCTGATTCAAAATGTGAGAAAAATAATCATCTAACAATTTTTGCCAAAGCTGCTACATGGTTATTACTCAATTGTTTGTCGTTTGGTCACTTTGAAAGCAAGGGCGAACTCTAATGTTCTCCTCATGACCTATTCAAATTGAAAATTTAAGGGGAAAAAATCTATGTAATAGTTTCGGCCAACCTATTATATGGTCATTTCGTTTTGTCACTTTAAAAGTATGAGTGAACTCTAATAGCCTCCTTAAGTGCATTTGTCTATTTACATTCAAAATTTGAAAAGCTCTATGTAGTAATTTTGGCCAAAATTGTTATATATCCATATTTGAGTTGTTTGGTGAAATAATCATGTTTTCATTTTATTATGCATTACAATTAAAATGTCTCCATCCATCTAACAATCTAACGGTTGTTATTATTGTTGTCCTATATATTTCAGGGACTCACTAATTTCTACAACATTTTTATCATATCTTGATAATCTTGAGCAAGATGCTCGATGTTTTTTGTTGTGTATCCTCAAGGCAAGCCACAGTTGGTTAGTCAGCCACAATAATAGAATGAGATAAATTGTGGACAAATTTCACCTCATCAATTTGATCTCAACGATACATATTGGGACAACAACGAAATTGCTTATTGTTGAAAATTAAAAATTATATTAACTTAAAAAACTTATCTAATACATGGGAAACTAACTCCTTTTTATAGATCGATACAAACTTTTAAAAACAAATTTATCTAAAATAAACTCCACACACTTTTATAAGAACTTTACAAAATCATGTTTCCCACACTCCTCCTTAAGTTAGTGAATAGATTTTTATCATTTCCAACTTGGATACAATACTTTAAAACATTGACTTACCCTTTAGTAAGTAAATCGGCAAGTTGTCCATGTGTAGATACATATGGGGTACAAATCAACTTGCTCTCTTGTTTCTCTTTAAAGAAATGTTGTCAATTTCAGTGCAGTGTTCAATCATATTGTACTAGATTGTAGGTTATATTAATTGCATACTTATTATCACAATAAAACCTCATGAGACCATTCCACTTATCTTCAGGTCTTCTAAGATCATCTTTAACCATAACCAAAGTAGTTCACACAACGTGAGCAATTGCTCAAAATCTATGTCTGACCTAGCATATTATTTTTCAAGTGTTTAGTCACTTTGAAAGCATAAGTAGATTCCAATGACCTTTGATTCAAAATGTGTGGAAAATAAATGTGTAATAATTTTGATCAAAACAATTATATGGTCATTTCTCAGTTGTTTAGTCACTTTGAAAATATGAGTGAACTCCAATAGCCTCCTTAAGTGCATTTGTCTATTTATATTCAAAATTTGAAAAACTCAATGTAATAGTTTTGACCAAAATTGCTATATATCTATATTTGAGTTGTTAGGTGAGACAATCATGTTTTTCATTTTGCTATGCACTACAATTAAAATGTCTCTATCTAAAGTTGTTATTGTTGTCCTATATATCTTAGGGACTCACTAATTTATACATAAATCTTATCATATCTTGATAGTCTTGAGCATGATGATATGATAGTCTTGAGCTTGATGATTTGTGTTGTTCATCCTCAAGGCAAGCCACAACAATAGAAATGGTTAGTCAACCACAACAATAGAGTGAGACAAATTGTGGGCAAATTTTAACCTGTCAATTTAATCTCAATAATACATATTAGGACAATGAGGAAATAGCTTATGAGGTTGTGGAGGAGGAGGATGATGAGAATGAGGATGAGTTGTCAAGGAGAATAACAAATGGTTTATGAGAATGTAGAGGATCACTCAAACCCTATCAATTGTATTGCATCTAATGTAGGTAGAGTAAGTCTTAGGTTGAATCTAATGTAGGTAGGGTAAGTCTTGAGTTGAATAACTTAACATTTAACATAGACAATTTCATATTAGATACATTACATGAAGATGTTAAAGATAGGGATACTAGGTTGAAAAATATCTAAAGTTGGTAAAGTAACATAATACACCATTATTGATTTCTATGAATATCATATGATCATGGTTCTATCATCCTACTACATGTTGATTATTATCCATCATATAAAAGTTTTTAAAAGGCTCTAGAGAATTATGTAATTTCTCGAGGTTTTGAGATAAAGCACATGGAGATTAGAAGCTATAAAATGAAGTTAGGTTGTGCAGATAAAAATTATCAATGGCACATCGTTACATGAAAATTTGGCATTATTATATATTTATATTGGATGACCAGCACACTTGTAAAAAACTATAAGAAAAGGGTTAAGCCAAAAACAATGTACTAGCTCATGGGTTGTTGATGAGATTCAAGACTAATTAATGTCAAATGAAGGAGTTTACTTTGAGAATTTGTTCCAAGAATGATTATAAGAGATATTTAGAAAATCACAATATTATATTAAAAAGCATTGCAAGCCAAACAAGTTCATGACAATTAGAGGTATATGTTAGTGTAAGCCCTAAGAGCCAATCATGAAATTATTAATTTGGGACTTTTGTATCATATTTTAATAAAAGACAATATTTGTGTTTATTATATTTACTTTATATTTGTTCAAATTTATAAATATAATAATGCCTTAGAGTGATAGATTTTGTTCTATAGGATATCAATTATTTGAATTTGAGTATTGATTGTGGGAGACTATAAATATATAAAAAAATAGTATTCTTAATTATTCCTAAAAAAGGGCAGCCCGGTGCACGAAGCTTCCGCCATGCGGGGTCCGGGGAAAGGATCCATTGTACGCAGCCTTACTTTGCCTTTGACAAGAGACTGTTTCCAGGATTTGAACCCGTGACCTCTAGGTCACATGGCAGCAACTTTACCGTTGCGCCAAGGCTCCCCTTCATTCTTAATTATTCCTAATCAAGTATTAATATACAAGGGTAATATTAATGCATTGAGACTAACATGTAAGTTAACTGATGACTTAATCTTACAAGTCATGGATATGAGATATCAAGTTAACACATGGATATATATTAGAGAATATGTGCTGAATGATCCACCATGAAAATGTTTTATAGATTGTTATATGAGTGTCATAAACATTCTCATGGTAACTATTGGGCTTATTTAGTCAAGTAAGTCTATTTAGATATCGAGAAACACATAGATTGATGAGAGGATGACATATTCTATTCCTTGTAAATCAATTTAGATGTCATGAACAAAAGGACTAAGTTATACAATACAATAGTCATAGACAGGTTAGGTCGAATCTACGACATTCTCGTCACTTGGGTAGTCATGATGCATTGCTAGACGTCACTCATTGCTTGCGTCTTTAAAATGAGATTTTAGAGTTACTGCCAACGTTATAAAAATCTATTGGATCACACACAGAGAGCGCATCGATTTTAGAGTTTGTTTTATTTGGGTCTAATTTTGTTGGATTAATGGGTTAATTTAAATGGATCTTAAACATATTTGATTAATGAGTTAATCTAATATGGATTTGAGTTTAATAAAACCCACAGTTTTAATACCCACGTTTGTATTTTCGTTTGCATTTTTAGATATGGATGAAAGTGTCTTATTAGATAAGATTTGGAAGTTGAGTGTTTTTCAAACACGATCTTATATGATAAAATCATGTCAACCCTAAAAGTTATGGTTCGATCTCAATTTTAAATAGTAGCTAGCACTATGACGTGGGTTATGTGATACTCCAATCTTGCTCATGAGACAGGCTACAGTTGTGCTCGTGTGGATACCATAGAGGCGCGCAATCATGCTTATATCGGCTTTACTCTTTAGATTCGCAAAGGTTTTACGCATTAAAAGGTAATATTCTACACAAACACTTTATTCAAATTCGCATGGATCTCTGGTGGGTTTCGTTTTCCACTGTGCTTGTGTTTATTTTTCGCATTAGAACCCAACAGTATATATGTCAAGGATAATGAAATAATAGTGCATAAATGCTCAATACTAGATGGACATTTCCAGCAAGTGTTCTAGGCTTTAGGAGCAAGTATTTGTGTATTTATGCATTTCCTTCAGCTTGTTATTAGGGTACATACATGCCACTTGAAAGGAAGTTTTGATGATGGCCACAAGGATAGGGCTAATAAATTCTTTCCTATAACATTAGCAATGCCATAAATAGAGAGTAGACTTTCTTGGGAATGGTTCTAGTCTCAATATTCATATAATTGGAGAGCGATCAATCTCAATTATAAGTGATCGTAATCTAGGCATTGGGCATTGGAAATTATACATTCTGGCAATCATGAAAGAGATCTCCTAAGGCACACCATGGTTATTATCTTGTGCATTCAGCCAAGAATTTGGTGTCTAATTATCTTGGCCGCAAGAGCTATTTGTGACCTTTAGTCAACCGAAGAGTCAATTTTGTCGACCAAAACACCATCAGAGTGATTATAGACTCCATTTGCATTATATTGCTCTTGTTTTATCTAACTTTTGATTAAGTTATGATTTTTACATGAATTTAATGACCTGCTCCCTCTTGCCGCTCTTCTCAATCTTATATATAAGCACTCTCTTCTCACCTAATATGATACATCCCTACCAACACCATTGTAATTTATAGGCAACAGTACGTTCACGAAAATCTTTTCAGATACAAGACTAGTAACACTATATGATTATAATAAGGAAATGATCCAAGATATTGGATATTTGAACTAAGAAATTCTACTTGACATCTTGCGTCTACCTTGGATATCTTAAAGTATTTTCATATTCTCGCAAAACTAGTTGTAAAAAAATGCATAACTGCGATCTCCTAGGCAGTCTTCTAGCCGAAGTGAAACAACAACTTACTTATATTGGATAAAGAAACCTTAACAAGTACAATTCCATGAAATTGTTTCAAAATCAAGATACATGAACCAAAACACTAATTGCAAAGGAATACGTAGATGGGGCAAGCAGGGTTTACCAGTAGAGTTGCAGCCATTGGTGGTGTCACCAAAAGAGTGGATGTGGAATCCATGGAGGCCGGGCGTAAGTCCGGTGATTCTTCCCCTCACATGAGTATACCCTACACCAAGTAGTAACCACATCAAGAGGAGGAGGAGGCAGCAACTCGAGGATTGTGATAAATTCAATTTTTTTTCAAGATCAATAAAGGACCAGTGAAGGCATCTTGGATGAATTGCATAGAACCGCTGACGCCGTCGCCTGTGATGATCGCCACGCCCTTCAGATTCCCTCCTCCGGCTGCCATAGCTCTCTGGATACCACCCACACCGCCATCGCATCTCTTATTTATTTATTTATTTATTTTGTTTGGACGAGAAAAACTATGGGAAATGGATTGAAACCGGATCGGGTTTCCCGTAACCTACTCATCCGCAACGTGTTGATCAGACCCGATTAGAAAACACGACAAGGCTAACCAATTGGATATTATTTATCTTTTCAATCAACTTCTATTAGAAAATAAATTATTTATTTAAATATTGATTAATTTATTTTTAATTAAAAATAATAAATTAATTTTCTTAAATATTAAATGTACCATGTTTTTTTGAAGTAAATTAAAGTACTAGTATAATAATTCAACTGAGAGTATGAATTAATTATATGTTTTAATGTTGAGAGATAATTATTGTTAACTTATATAAATTTAATTATTTGAATTAATTAATTAATTAATGGTTTAATTTAACGTAGACATTAATTATATTCATAGCTGTCGATCTGAAAATAATAATTAGTAATTTGAACGTACGTGCATGTTAAAGATTTGCTATTATATATTTAATTATTTTAGATAATTAGTAATTAAATTGATAATTATTTTATTTTTTAATTAAACCTCAATTTTATATTAAACTAATATTGTTAACTTTTGTTTTTATCAAAACTACTTAAATTATATATTTTTATCTTTTTTTTTTCTTAAAAAAACATTTAACTTTCTTTCTAACTTTGTGCTACTTTTCCATCCAGATAAACAATATTTTTCTTGCCCAATATCTCTAAAAACTTTGAATTCATACTAAATTAGTAGTATAATAACTCTTCATTTTTTTGCAAAAGATAAAATCTGTTATTCTAATAATCTCACACTATCTGTCTCATGATCATCTATAAGAAGATAAATCGAAAAGTTATAATTGATCCCGACGACGGAGAGTATAATATTGACTTTTCAAATTCATACTAAATTTACATTGTTAATTTTTTATCAAAAACACTGAACTTTTATATTTTATCTTTAATTATTTTAAAAAATATTTTAGCAATATTTTAGGAATCCTTTTGCCCGATATTCTTTCCTACTTTTCCCCTCTTCCTTATTTTATCTCCAAATAAACAAGGGTTGTAATTGAATCATAGCTATACATTTGAATTTGTCAAAACATTTAGGAGTACATTTGTTATATGTGAAATTTAAGATCTAATTTTATTAGAAAAGATCACAAATGTAATTAACTTAAGATTTAGGAGCAATCTTCTTCTATTATCATTTTTTAAAATGGAAGATTTAGACCTTTTTGTTAGATACTAAATTGACTATTTCTATTTGACTTTTTACTCTTAATGACCGTATTTTTAAATTTTAATATTTTTAGTTTGATCATAAAAAAGCTATTTCCTCGATTTTTTTGATTAAAAAATAATTTACTGTCAAATCTTTTATCAAAATAAATTAATTTGGATAAGAATAAAATAATCATTAGTGTAGGATCAAATATGTCCATCTTTCTTTTATCAAAATAATCATTATTGTAGGACAAATATGCCCATCTTTCTTTCAATTTAATAATAAGATTAAAAAAGTTAAATTCGAGTGGGCATATATGTGATAGTGTGTCAAAGTTTACAATGAAAATAAATATAAAATATAATATAACACAACGATAAAATTATTATTATATAACTTTATAATTATGGATTCAAATTGTATAAATAGTCTCTTATAATACAAGGGTAATACTATATACAATAGATCTAATATTATCCTACTCTTTATGGGACTCCGTATTAATAGAAGTTTATCTTTACTTCACCACCTATGATAATCCTATGCATTCTCACTAAATTTTCCAATGAGATAATAAGATAAACTTCCATAAATCGAGAATAACCAACAAACTAAAAAGTTTGAACAAAATATTTCAATTTGAGGGTGGAATCTCAAGAGCTAGAATGTTCTTTATAATTTATAACAATAATAATTAGTTTAAGAATCCTATTATAGGAGCCATTCCTCTCAATAAAAACAAAATGATAAACATAAGACATAAATAATACTCAAAACTTCCTCCTAAGACAATGAAGAATAGGAGTTACTAAAGAGTTTGAAGATAAGAATTAAAGCTTTGAAAATAATTCGGATGACTACTCAAATGATCCTAATTAAGAACATTTAAAAATAGCCATAGTCAATGAAACATTTAAAAATAATAATATTGAATCAAACAGTACCATTTCTACTCATCTAAAACGGCTTTCTCCATATAACATCCATAGTGTTTATTTGGCATGAATTTAAAGTTTATAGGGTTGTCAAACATTTTTGTCCAAAAATATTTAATGTTCTTATGAGCCTCAAAATAAAAAATAAAAAAAAAAAAGAAAAGAGAATAAACTATATTTGAAACCTCTAAGATCTAAGAAAAGTGTTTAGTGATCTTATAAATTTTAAAATCAGTAAAAATAATATAAATAGTTTTGGAAACTCAATAAATAACAAAACATCATATATCTTTAATTAGATATTTTTTAAAAATAGGTGTGTTCTTCTATAAAATACAGTTGAAAATCTGATTAGGTTTATAGTTTTTTTACTTAGCCTGTCTCCATTTGGCATGTTTTTGCACTTTGAAATGATTTTGATGTGATGTCAACACTTTAATGTAGCCCCATTTCAACTAAGTCTTGAAATTAAATGAACATATTATTATTATTACTATTATTTTGAGGTATTCAAGAATCAGTGTTGAAGTTCAATCCGATTGAAAATAAGTAAAAATAATAAAAATAAAAGGATAACTCCATGTATAAAACTTTCATCAATATGAGATTTCGATAAAGGATCAAATCATGTTAAATTTATGGTATGTCGTCTTATCTGATCTTAATTGCATCAAAATTATCTTAAAAAAATAAAAGATAAAAATAATAAACAAGCTATATATAAATAATATAAACCATATTCACAAGGTTATTTCAGTTCAACCGGTCGAACCGTTGACCCACAAATGAACTTTATCTTTTAATAGATTTTCAAAATCTTAATTGTACCGTTGACCTAGCTACTAAATGTTCCATGCGATTACGCCTTCAAAATCTCATCGATTTTATTCGATATCCTTTCCATTTCTGCTCTCCTATATACAATACCCCTCACCTTTCGACCGTATCCATTCCAAAACACGCATGCGGTTTACGTACTTCAATGCGATGGAAACCCTAAAATATATTTGTAAATCATAAATTATTGCCTTTTTTTTCTCTCACGAGCATTAATTGGTTGGGCCCGTTATGGTAACTATCGGCCGTAATTGGCAATTAAATCTAAAAAATATACAAGGAATGAAAGTTATAGATATTCTCCAATATAGGAGACGCACCTACGCCGAGGAAATCCAGCCATCGATCAGTCCCAGCGGACGGTCGATCTGAAGACTCGCGTAGCATATCGCCACGATCAAAATAGGGCATGAACCGAACTCATGGATGAGTTGTCCATGAGTATATAAGCGATAGGGGCTGGCTTTAAGCTTTGTTGGCGTTCATTGTATTGCTTTTTGTGAAGAAATTAGCTAGCTAGGGTTAATTCTACGACGATGATGATGTCGAAGAGATTAGGGTTTGTAGTAGCTTTGCTTGTGTTGGTGGGGCTGTCAGAGGCAACTTTGTACAAAGTTGGAGATAATCAAGGATGGAAGTCGGGCGTGAACTATACCGAGTGGTCTCATGAGAAGGCTTTCTACGTAGGCGACACCATCGGTATCGATGAATTTATTTATTTTTTTCTTGCATATTTTGGAGTGTCAAAATATTGATAAATAATTTGTGTGGTAGTGTTCAACTACGGGAGAGAGACGGAGAATGTGTTGCAGGTGACCCACAAGGCGTTCCGCCAGTGCAACTCCGATAACCCGATCCGCACCTTCCACACCGGGAAGGATGTCTTCGACTTGGAGAAGCGGTCGCACCTCTTCTTCATCTGCGGCTTGCCCGGCCACTGCGAGAGCGGCCAGAAGGTAGACATCCGCGTCCTCGACCGCCCCGAGTCGCCGTCGCCGGCTCCGGCTCCGGCGCCACAAGCGCCCTCCCCCTCAGCCTCCCCCGCGTCGCCCGCCACCGCGCCGTCGCCCTCCTCCTGGTCGCCGGATACTCCGCCGTCGTCGTCCTACTCCCCGTCTCCCTCGCCGGCCCCTGGGGTGGCTCCTTCGAGTGCGGTGCGCGGGGGATGGGGCGTGCGACTGGCGGTCGCTGCCTTTGCCGTGGTTCTGTCCGTCGTTGCTTAGGAGTAAGGTCTCCGGACTTTAGTCGTGAATCAAGTCGTGTATTAGATCGTCTCTTTATGGTTTTAAGTCTTGGATATGTGGTGTCTTTGTTCTTGTTTGGGTCGATCTTTGGATTGCGTTTTACTTTAGACCATTGCTCGACTTCGTGCAAATTTCATTTAAAATAATTTTCATAAATTTTGTAAGGTGGGATGTTTGATTCAACTCGTGCTATAATTTGCATGATTCATAGGGGAGGTTGTAGGTGACACTAACTTCATGAAATAATCTGCTATCCAACGATTTTATATGGTCGAATTCACGATTATCTATGAAAAAATAAATTAAAAAATTACAGTTGATTACTACAAAGAGATCATTACCTTAGGCTACTTTTATTCTCAATCTTCAAAGAGAGTTGCATCATATAAATATTAATTCTAAAGGTTCTTTTGATGCACATGTTAATGACTATCACATTGAAATTAAAACCTCTATAAATACATTAGAAAGTACAATGTAGGTTAAGATTTTATATTAGCCATGTGTTGTGATATAATATATAGAGTTTTGATATTCTGCGCGACATCATCGTGCGCGCCCATGCGCGACAGCCAATCCACCGTCCATCACGCGCGATTGCGCAAATCTGACTGTCCAAAAGTAGGAATCCACAGTGTCGCTCCCTCAACCCCCGTCGCTTCCGATCGTCGTCGCCGCACCGTCCGGCCATCGTCGGCAAATCGGGCCCGATCGATGCGTCACTCGCCTACCCGTCGAGAGGTGCTGGATCGGCCAGATTGTGGTCGGAATCCGGCCGTAATCCGGCGCGACCACTGCTCGTCGCGATTCCGACGAATTGCGGTCGGTTTCCAACCAAATCACGGCCAGAATAAGGACCGCCGACGACCGACGATCCTTCCTCGGCCGGTCTCCGATCGCGATTTGACCGACCATCGGACAATTCGCCCGCAAGTGACTCGGCACCGCAATTGGAGGTTTCCGGCCAAATTCGTCGGATTCCGGCCACTATTCGGCCGGAATCCGACGCCGAGCAGTGCGTCGGTGAGTCGCGCGTCGATCGCGCCCGGTCCGACGGTTGCGGAGACGGGTGTCCATGGGGACTATAAATACATTAGAAAGTATATATATATATATATATATATATATATATATATATATATATATATATATATATAATATATATATATGTATAGTTTTAATCTTAATAGAATTTATATTATTCCTTATTTATTACTAAAGTAAAAAAAATATTAATTACCATATGCTAAAAATTAAATCTCTCATTTATTGTGAGTTATTTGTATACATTAAATATCAAAAGTATGAATCAAATCAATTTGTATTTAAATATAATAGTAAAGTTGGTTACAAATGTTTTTATTTAAAAATAGTAAATATAAAAAAATATTTAATTTACCTTTATAATTTTGGAAAATAGTGCAGTGACAAATATTTGTAATCAATGTGCATGCATGCAGCGAAATAAAGCCTGGCAAAAGGAATTAAAAAAACAAAAGAAAATTTCTATTTAATTGTTTCCCTAACGAGCCCCTTGAGTTTTAAAATTATCAAGAGATCATCCATAGATTTTCAACTCGCCCTTCCATCCCAATCCTATCCCTCAATTATTAACAGAGATCTAAGGTGGATGGCTCCCACTAAGTTGGTGACACAGAGGTCTATTGACATGGTGATTACCAAGGCAGATGTGTGGTTCAACCCACTTGAAATTAAATGGTCTGACGCAAATGACAACAAACGTTAAAGGGCGTTAAAAGTTGCTCTCGGTAAAATCTCTTTGATGCTTGAATTACGAGATGTATAATGGATGATAGAAAAGTAAGAAAGTAGAAGAGAAAGAAAGCCCCAATACTAATATTCTTGGATATTTATAAGTATGAGATGAGGTGTTATCCGTGGAGAAAGTGACTATGATCTCTGAAAACTATTCAATCGTTCTCGGGACAATGGTGCCACGGTAGGACATTTAGGTTGTCATCCAGGCACCTGCGATTTAATCCCCAACTATGGTGTATTTGTAAAAATTTTCCTTCAAATGGGAAGCGCAATCAAAGGATGTTGGGCGTCTGGGTTGGTCGCTGCGTGTACTTCTCGATTTATCCTGGTAGTCGATGGAAAACTTTTGTAGGACCGGACCGGTCACCTCGAGACTAACTAAAATTTATTATTTTTTCTGAAAACTATTCAATCGCTTTAGCTATTTTTCTCGATCATTAATTATTACCGCATCCATTAATGCTAACAACTCAATTATTATTGGCCATTAATTTAAGAAATAATGATCATGGGCTAACTACTCAATTGCGCTGACTATCTTGAAAAGATTATAGGTTACTGAGCTCAGAGTGGATAGCTCACAAGAGCTTGAAGTACTTGAAGGGGAGAGTTTAAGGAACTTGGAGTTGAGAGCTCGGGAGCGCAGAATAGAAACTTGGAGTTCTCAAAGGGAAAGTTATATTGAGCTCAATATAATTGATGATGTTATCATATCAACCTCTAAAATATTGGTATAATTGACTCAGATCAAGGTTGATTGAGTTGATCAAGCTTGAGTTAATTCGAGTTGGATTTTAATATTTAAGCAATATGATAATTAGATATCAAGTAGGTCAAAATTAATCGGATATTTGATGGTGAAAAAGAATCAAGTAAGTTAAGGTTGACTGGATATTTGATGGTAGAAATTCTAAGTGGATCATGGTTGACCAGATACTTAGTATGAGATGGAAAGTACAAGTGAGTCTTGGAGAATCGGGCACTTGACATGAGATAGAAAATCTAAGTGGGTCATAGAGGACTGGACATTTGGCACAAGATAAAAAATTTAAGTGGATCATGAAGGACCGAACACTTGGCACGAGACAAAAAGTCTAAGTGGATCATGGAGGACCGGACACTTGGCATTAAACAAAAAGTTTAAGTGGATCATAGTTGATCGAACACTTAGCGATGAGAGAAATCCTAATAGGTCATGATGGACCGGATGTTAAGTATGAGACGAGAAGTCCAAATAGGTCAAAGAAGATTGGATATTTAACAAATGACAAAATCCTAATAGGTCAAAGTTGATCAAATATTGAACAACAAAAAGTTTTAACAGGTCAAGAGCAACCAAATATTAAGCAAAGAAAGTTTTAGAAGGGTGAGGTCAACCATATATGCAAGACGCGATTTCAGCCTTCAAAAGGCTGAAATTAAGGTCATCAATCGATTACCAAGAAGAAGCAATTGATGGTAAACTCTAAATTCAAAATTCTTGATTTAAAGGGGGTTTGCTGCTTGACTAATCAACTGGTGCAGATTGACAGAAAGTGGCCAACAAACAAAATGCTTCAGAATCGATTGACCAATTTGATTAGAAGCTAACTAATCGATTGGTATGACTCACAAATCGATTAGTCAGGTAAAAAAGAGTGTGTAGGTTTAAAAAGTCAAATTTGATGTGGCAATTAATTGGTGATGGTAATCAATTGATTTCCAAGCAAAAATCAGCTCGAAAGCAATCCTAGAAAAAGGAGTTTTATGGAGATTTGAAGGTGTTGGTTCTTAAAGATTTTAAGACAAAGCGTTAATGCATTTCTGGATCAACAAGAGACTATTACAATTAATAAGAAAGCATCTAAAGTAAATTCTTTATTGTAAAGTCATTTTTAATTTTATTTATATTTATATTTTCTTTTTTTATTGTGATTTTGTAAGAATAAGTTTGTTAGAGGTTTTTCTGCCTCCAGAAGGTATCCGAGAAGGAGAAGATTTAGTTATGATAAATCACTAGGAGTAGACCTTAGATTAATTGCCTTAAGAGATGAATATCAAGTAAAATCTCAGAGTTGTGTATGTGGTGTCTATTTTGATTGAAGTATTCTACTGCACATTCAAACAATGAGCCCATAATCAAGATGAAGCGATTAGAGCTATTCACTCCCTCTAGCTCACATGGGTTATAACTGTTAGATTTGAGAGGTGTTCTAAGGCAATCGCCTTACGATTATATTATTTATTAGAAAAATAGCAATTCACTATTTGAGTGCACATTCCATATATGTTTGATTGGATCTTAAACTCGAATATTGAATGTCCGCAATATGATTCATAGCATGAGAGAATTTGTGATTGAATCACAACTTGTGGACATCTCTACATGTGCAATTATGAATGTATTGAAATTATCCCTAGTCGAGGAATTGATGAGCACAGACGTCATCGATTCTGTCGAGACTAGCACGTTTAGACTTCTTGGTTAACCAAGCAGTCGATCTCACTGCTAGAGACATTGAATGTCGAGAGTTAAACGTGGATGTTAGTTAAAGATAATTAATTCATTAGAGTGACTTGCCTTGAGAATTCATATGGTTCGATATATATGTCAATGAAGATCTCAATGCAGCTTAAGTGTGAGTTTTCTTTGACTTGCGGTGTTCGAGTCACCTTGGTCATGGAGGCTTATACTTTGACATCTTAAGCAAGCATCTCCGAGGAGGTGTGGACCCGAGATGATTGGGTATAAGTTGAAGTGCTCGAAGGTGTTTGAATAACCCACAGAGGATTCATCACTCCTTGGATAATGAGACGTATACCTTGCGATCGCTTGTTAGGATTGTTATCAAAAGTCTTTGACTAAAGCATTACATGGTAAGAGTACGGTACTCTTGGATATATATACAAGTAACTTGAATCCACAAGACAAGAAAGCATCTTGGGCTAGGTGTGACGTAGTCAGCCTAGTGACGTAGTCAGCCTAGTAGGGACCAACACATAGACCATGTCTTGAACCAAGCAGATATAAGACGGTGAAAGGAACGAGACACATTTAATTGAAGCTGCTGAAGGGTTTAGAATTGTTCTGGATCAGTCATTAATTTTTCGATCAATTGAGGATCATGATGTACTACTAGGTGCCACTCATGATCGTTCCGTAATTAATAGTTAATTACGGACGACCAACATAACCGGGAACCTATTGGATCACACACACTATAAGTTCTTTGAAGGACTTAAAATGAGTTTGAGAATGACACCGAGAAATTAGAGACGCAGGAGGTAATACAAGGAACCTCTCGATACTCACCACTCTAGGAATCCACCAAAAGAGTTTAGAGCAAGATAAGTAGAAGATAACAACTTCTAACAAGCTTAAGAGCTCAAGATCATTCTTAATTTCCAGAAAACCCTGCCTACAAGCTTACAAACGAGACCAATATATAGGGAAGACTTGGAACAACCCTCCAAGTGAGTCAAAAGAAATAAATAAGCTTGCATGTTCTCAAAACCTTGAAAATAAGAACTTTGGTACTAGTAATTATAAAGATAATTAAATACTAAGATTATGTAGATTCCTAGATGCATGAAAAGGACAGCTATAATTTCCAAGAAAGAGATGATTCTTCGAATTCCCATTAAGCATGTGATTCCCAATGGCATGCACCGTAATTCCTTCTCAATGAAAGCAGTTTAATATTTTAAGTTGGCCAACTTTCCAGTGAAAGTTCCAGTGTTATTCTCCCCGGGTTGGAGAAGATTCGACCTCGAATCTGGAACAGGTTCATCATCAATGTATGGTGAAAGATCGGCAACATTGAACGTGGTTGAGACACCATAGTTTCCGGGTAACTCCACCTTGTAAGCATTATCACTTATCTTCTTCAAAATCCGAAAAGGACCATCAGCTCTAGGCTGTAATTTTCCATGCCGACCTTGAGGAAAACGCTCCTTTCTCAAGTGAATCCAAACCAAGTCTCCTTCTTTGAAAACAGAACGCCTTCTATGTTTGTTCGCCTCCCTTTGGTACTTCTCATTGTGCTTGATAATTTCTTGACGAACTTTCTCGTGCAATTGCTTGATATATTTAGCACGATCTTCTCCATCCCCGCTGATATGATGAGTAAGAGGGATTGGAGCTAAATCCAGTGGAGTGATGGGCTTATTACCATAGACAACCTCGAAGGGGCTTAGCCCCGTAGTTTGACTTGGTGATCGATTATAAGCAAACTCCGCTTGAGCCAAAACCTCATCCCATTGGCGAGGATTCTTTCCAATCAAACTTCTCAAAAGGTTTCCCAAGCTCCGATTCACAACCTCGGTTTGCCCATCAGTTTGTGGATGGTGAGAAGAACTAAATTGAAGTTTAGTTCCAAGTTTCTTCCACAGCGTCCGCCAAAAATGACTCATGAATTTCGAATCCCGATCAGAGGTTATGGTCTTTGGGATGCCATGAAGCCTCACAATCTCTTTGAAATAAAGATCAGCCACATGAGTGGCATCCATCGTTTTGATGCAAGGAATGAAGTGCGCCATTTTTGAAAACCGATCAACGACCACCATAATCGAATCTTTATTCCTCTGTGTGCGAGGGAGCCCAACAACAAAGTCCATACTCACATCCTCCCATGGACATAATGGTACCGGCAAAGGAGTGTACAAACCCGTATTTTGCCCATGACTTTTAGCAATATGACACACTCTGCACCTCTCCACATACTTCTTGACATCTCGATCCATGCGTGGCCAATAGAAATTTTCTTGTATGAGTGCAAGAGTCTTTTCTCTTCCAAAGTGTCCCGCAAGACCTCCATTATGTGCTTCATCCACAATCGTTAGTTTTAAGGAACAATCTGGAATGCATAATAATGTACCTTTGAAGAGATAATCACCATCAATCAAGAAAAACTTGAATGGAGCTTTTGAAGCTTCCTCCCAGATTCTGCCAAAGTATGAATCATCCTTGTAGAGATCTTTTATCACCTCGAATCCAAGCACTTGCAATTGCAAAGTAGACAACAAAGAATGTCGTCGACTAAGAGCATCCGCCACTCGATTTAGCACGCCAGACTTGTGTTTGATCACAAAGTTGAATGCTTGCAGAAACTCGACCCATTTGCCATGCCGCGGGTTCAACTTTTGTTGTGAGTTCAAGTGTTTCAAAGCTTCATGATCCGAGAAGAGAACAAACTCCTTGTGTAGGAGATAATGTTGCCAATGATCCAAGGTGCGAACAATGGCAAAGAACTCCTTGTCGTATGTAGAATAATTGCGCCGAGAATTATTCATCATCTCACTAAAGAAAGCAATGGGTCTGCCCTCTTGGCTGAGAACTCCTCCGATCCCCAC
This sequence comes from Curcuma longa, assembly GCF_044706935.1. Classification (NCBI taxonomy): domain Eukaryota; kingdom Viridiplantae; phylum Streptophyta; class Magnoliopsida; order Zingiberales; family Zingiberaceae; genus Curcuma; species Curcuma longa. The sequence goes on from NC_133865.1 coordinate 12,678,307, forward strand.
ATTGGAAGCATCGCAATCCACTTCGAACACCTTTCCGAAATCTGGAAGTTGCAAAATTGGAGCCTCCGTGACTTTGTTCTTGAGAAGCTCAAAGCTTTTTAATGCTTCCTCCGTCCACTTGAAGCTGCCACCTTTCAAACATTCAGTCATGGGAGCAATGACAGTGCTGAAATTTTTGATAAACCTGCGGTAAAATGAAACCAAGCCATGAAAACTACGAATATCATGAAGCGTCTTAGGAATTGGCCAACTTAGAATAGCTTCAATCTTGTTCCGATCCATCTTGATGCCCTCGGAAGAAATATTGTAGCCCAAAAAGGTGAGGCTGTTGGTGAAGAAGTGGCATTTCTTCAAGTTGGCATACAACTTCTGTTCTCTTAGCACCCCAAAAACTTGCCGAAGATGATTTAAATGCTCTTCTGGGTTGGAGCTGTACACAAGAATATCGTCAAAATAAACAACAACAAACTTCCCAATGAATGGTTTAAACATGTGATTCATAAGCCGCATAAACGTAGAGGGTGCGTTAGAAAGCCCAAATGGCATAACCAACCACTCGTAAAGACCATCTCTTGTCTTAAAAGCGGTTTTCCACTCATCTCCAGGCCGCATTCGAATCTGATGATAGCCGCTCCGTAAATCAATCTTTGAACCAATTTTGAAGCCGTGAAGTTGATCAAGAAGATCATCAAGGCGAGGGATAGGAAAGCGGTATTTGATCGTAATTTTATTCACCGCTCTACTATCAACACACATACGCCAGGAACCATCTTTTTTTGGCACAAGAAGTGCTGGAACGGCACAAGGGCTCTTACTTTCTTGCACAAGACCTCTTGCCAACAAGTCTTCAACTTGTCGCTGCAACTCTTCATGTTCCTTAGGATTCATTCTATAAGCAGCTTTATTTGGGATCGACGCACCAGGGATTAGATCAATACAATGCTGAATGTTTCGCATGGGAGGAAGGCCTGGAGGAATTTCTTCAGGTATGACATCAGTAAATTCTTGCAAAAGAGGCTGCACTTGTAGTGGCGTGATATTACCCTCCTCGTTTTCTTCCAGAACCACCAAGGCAAACGCCTCCAAGGATTCTTTCATGGCATCCTCAATTTGCGATTTGGAGAGCAAATTATTTCCTTCTTCCTTTGATGGTTTAACAACGTCCTTCATTCTTGACGGCCCCAAAATTATCTTCTCGCCATCTTTTACGAAAGCATAGGTGTTCTTGAATCCATCATGTTGCGTTTTCCTATCAAACTGCCAAGGTCTTCCAAGAAGCAAATGACAAACATCCATAGGAATAACATCACACCAAACTTCATCTTTGTACTTGTCTCCAATAGAAAATTGAACAAGGCATCGTTTATTTACCTTTACTTCATTACCTTTCCGAAGCCATGATAGCTTGTAAGGTCGAGGATGATCTTTGGTTTTTAATTGCAGCTTCTCCACCATAGTTGTAGCCACAACATTTTCGCAGCTCCCTCCATCGACAATGACGTCACACACCTTGCCATGTGACGTGCATCTAGTGTGGAAAATATTAGTACGAAGCCATGAATCATCTTGAACATAGGTGGTGTTGAGGCTTCGCCGTATCACCAAAGCTTCCCCATGATCTTCATAAGTGATATCTCCTTCCTCGTCATATTCATCATAAATGGGTGTTGTCTCCTCCTTCTCCTCTTCATAATCTTCCTCAACGAGGGTAATGATTCTTCGATTTGGACAATCGGCAGCAAAATGTCCGAACCCTTTGCACTTGAAACAAGTTTTCTGATTAGTCGGACCACTTGATTTCACAAAACCAGTACCACCATCCTTACTTGTAGTAGATTTCTGTTTGACATCTGTTGCAACTGGAGTGTTTTTGGAAGTAGAAGCACTTCCCCGGTTAGAAGCACCACCACCTGACAAGAAACGTCCCCCAAAACGACTCGATTCTTTTTGTTGTTTTTCAACCTTGAGAGCCAACTGACATACATCATTATATGTCCAATATGGCTGCAATTGGACCATATTCCCAATTTCATACCTCAGCCCTCCAAGAAAACGAGCAATAGTTTGTTCTTCCGGCTCCAAAACATCGCACCGCATCATGAGATTTTCAAATTCAGCCGTGTAGTCTTCCACAGACAGATCCTTCTGCTTGAAGTTGTGATATTTAAGAAAAGCATCTTGCCGATAATTAGCCGGCAAAAATTTCCTCCTTAACTCCTTCTTCATTTTGTCCCACGTTCTGATCTTTTTCTTGCCATCACGCACACGCTGCTTCTTAAGGTGTTCCCACCAAATGGATGCATATTTTTTTAACTTGACAGCCACCAGCTTCACCTTGCTATCTTCTTGAACATCTTTGAACTCAAAGACTCTCTCAACAGAATTGAGCCAATCAATGAATTCGTTGGGATCATTTCTTCCTTCAAAATCTGGAATATCAACTTTAAAATCAAAAGACTTGTTACGGATATTGTTTCTTCGGAACCGTGGACCACGAGATGCACGATCACTTGAGTCATTATCAGCATGAAATGGATTGAAATCCACATCATTATTTGTAGAACCACCATCTGAATCATGACCATCAACATCATGTTCACGATGTTCGCCACGCGCAAGGCGTTGTTCGAGTTGCTGCACTTGTCTCCGTAAGTCATCCAACTCGATGTCGCGAAGGTCTCTTTGACGAGCGACAGGATCACCACCATTTGGCCTTTGTCTTCTCCGACTAGCCATTGTGAACCTCACGCTCTGATACCAATTTGACACCGAGAAATTAGAGACGCAGGAGGTAATACAAGGAACCTCTCGATACTCACCACTCTAGGAATCCACCAAAAGAGTTTAGAGCAAGATAAGTAGAAGATAACAACTTCTAACAAGCTTAAGAGCTCAAGATCATTCTTAATTTCCAGAAAACCCTGCCTACAAGCTTACAAACGAGACCAATATATAGGGAAGACTTGGAACAACCCTCCAAGTGAGTCAATAAATAAGCTTGCATGTTCTCAAAACCTTGAAAATAAGAACTTTGGTACTAGTAATTATAAAGATAATTAAATACTAAGATTATGTAGATTCCTAGATGCATGAAAAGGACAGCTATAATTTCCAAGAAAGAGATGATTCTTCGAATTCCCATTAAGCATGTGATTCCCAATGGCATGCACCGTAATTCCTTCTCAATGAAAGCAGTTTAATATTTTAAGTTGGCCAACTTTCCAGTGAAAGTTCCAGTGTTAGAAGATGAATTGAACAAAACTAGTTTGGATCAAATCGAAGGTCGTTTGATTATTAAACCAAGCGAACCAAAATTGAATCCGATCTGATTTACTACAGTAATTAGGATTAATCTGATTAGTCCGGTTCAGCCCAGCCCGCGCCGCTTGATCCGATTCACCCAAACCTATATGTACTGTAGCTTCTCAATGAAAATCGCGATTCCACAGCTTGTCCCTTCCCCGTCGCGACATCTTTTTCTCCACGCGACACGCCGCGGCATCTTCTTCTCCACGCGACATGCCGCCATCGGCGTCTTATCTGCTCGCCCTGGCCAGAGAAGCAAAAGGGCTGATCGCGATTTCATGGTGTGGCTTCTTCTTCTTCCCATCGGCGGCATCGCTTTTCTTCGTCGGAGAAGCTAAGGGAGAGCCGACCGCGAGGAGGAAGGAGGAGAACCCCAGCACTCTCTGTTCCGACAATCTTGCACGCCTCTTCTCCGCTGGTTTCTTCCTGTGGCACAGAAGGCTAGTTGTTCGCTTGGTTGGCCTCTGTTCCGACGATCTTGTGCGCCTCTTCTCCGTTGGTTTCTTCCCGCGGCGCAGAAGGCTAGTTGTTCACTTGGTTGGCCTCTGTTCCGGTGATCTTGCGCGCCTTTTCTCCACTGGTTTCTTCCTGTGGCACAGAAGGCTGGTTGTTCGCTTGGTTGGCTGGCCGTTGGAGAAGCAAGGCAAAACCTTGGATCGGGCGCCGTTCTCCATCCTGCCGAGATTGTGGCCAGAGATGGAAGTTCTCTTCGTTGCTCGCCGAAGAGGAAGGAGAAGTTCTTCTTTGTCCATGAGAAGAAGCCGAACCATCATTTGTTTTCAGCTGTGAGGGAAAACAACAATAGACTTTGTTTTTGTTTGCCCGAGAGAAGGCAATTGGTTAAGCTCGTGTTCTTCGAAGTTTATTTTTAGCCATCAGTGCTCTTGTGAAGGATTGCCGATGGCCGTGAAATGTTCATCGAGGATAACCGTTGTCGAAAAAGAAAGGTTGTTGATAACTCTTCCAATCATGCTCGATCAACCCCGGTCGTTTGACGATCGTCCATCAATTTCCCGGAAGCTTGTGAAGCTTCCGAAAAATTTTTCATCAACGTCGAAAAAGTTTCGGCTATTTGTCCGTTATTGGTGGTCAAAGGTTGACCATCAAAAACTATATCGGGAATACGATTCTCGATAATAGTTAAAAAGTTCCGGAACGATCGCGACAAATGTTATTGCGTAGTTTCCGGAATAAGGCTTCTCTTGAATCGATTGTCATCGATCATCGACTAGTACTAAAGACGATGACGCGACTCATGGCTTCCGAAGCCATCCAGACAAGAGCTTGGCGTGGATCACTAGTAGAGGCGGGACTTCGACGAGGACCGCTCGATTGATGCCAATAGTCCTCAACGTCATCATCCGTGAGGTACGCGTTTAGAATAATCTTTTATTCTGAAATTTTTAATTGTGCGCGTAGAATAATTTATTATTCTGAAAATTTTAATTTCCTGCCATGCTTTGTACATGTTATTTCCTATTTTACCATGCATGTGTTGTAATAATTCCTGTTAATTATTTGTTTATTTCTGCTGCGCATGTTTCTGAAGCATGTAAACACACGCATTGTACTAGGACGATCCCAACAATAACAAGTACTATCAAAGCTAGGTCACTCTTCACCGGATTAATCATTGGAAGGAGCAAAGAGCTAGAGAAAGAAGGAGCTACATTCTTAGAGCCCTCAATATTAATAAGTCATCGGACTAATCATCAAAGGAGCTCAAATTTGTAAATGGATCCCCGAGATGGATTCGGATATGATATCTGACTACCTCTATCATTCAGAATGGGAAGCTTCTGTTGATACAATCAACCTTTAGAGTTTTGATGTTTGACAATATAGTTGTGTCTGATCAAGTTTGATCAAGTGTTAACCTAAACATGATCAAATGTTTGAAATGAGTGAAATCCAGTCAGGTCAATGTTGACTAGATGACTAGAGAAGTCTAGTCAAGTCAAAGTCGACCGGATGACTAGCGAGGGTAAAGTCTAATCAGGTCAAGGTTGATCGAATTATTATATTTGAGAGGTGTCCTAAGACAATCACCTTAGATATTGTATTATTTATTAGATAAATAAAATCGTTATTTGAGTATATATTCTCTATGTATTTCATTTGATCTTAAACTCAATTAATGAGGTTCACAATACAATGTATAGCATGAGAGAAATTGTGATTGAATCATAATTAATAGATATCTCTACATATGTAACTATGTATGTATTGAAATATTTTCTAATCGACGAATTGATGAGATTGGACATCATCAATTCTGTGAGACTAGCATATATTAGATTCCTTAGTTTTACTAAGCATCCAATCCTCACTGGCTGAAAATATTGGGATGTTGAGAGTTAATATATGAATGCTGATTAAGGATAACTAGTTTATTAAAAGTGACTTGCTATGATATTTCATATGGTTGTATATATGAATGTATATGAAGATCTTATTGCAACTCGAGTGCGAGTTTCCTCCAACTTGAGGTATTCAAGTCATCTTGGTTATGGAGACTTATACTTTGACATTTTAAGCAAGCGCCTTTACAGAGGTGTAAACCCGAGATGATTGAGTATAAGCCAAAGTGTCTGAAGGTGTTTGACTAGCCAATAAAGGATTCACCACTCCTTTAACTAGGAGACGTATACCCTATAATCACTTATCAAGATTGTTACTCGTAAGGACAAAGCAATAATACGTCAAGAGGATGGTCCTTTTGGACAATTATTTTGAGTAACTTGAATCCGCAGGAAAAGAAACTACAGCTTGAGCTTGGTGTGACATAGTTAGCATAGTAGGGACTGACACATAGACCATGTCCTAAATTAAGCGGGTATAAGATGCGTAAAAGAAATAGAGGCACGATCAACTGTAACGGTTGAAGGGAAGGGTTCAGAAGTGATTTTAGAATCAACAGTGATTTTATGGTTAATTGGGGGTCATGATATACTATCAGGTGTCACTCATGATCGATCCATAATTAATGGTTAATTATGGATGACCAACATAAATCGGTCTAAGTTGCTTTCTTATCTTGTGGATTCAAGTTACTTGTACATGTATCCAAGAGTGTCATACTCTTGACATGTGATGCTTTGACGAAAGACTTTTAGTAATAATCCTAACAAGTGATCGCAGGGTATACATCTCTTTTTACAAAGATCGATAAATCCTCTGTGAGTTATTTAAACACCTTCAGACACGTTGACTTATACCCAATCATCCCAGATTCACATCTCCTTAGAGATATTTGCTTAAGATGTCAAAGTATAAACCTCTATAACTAAGGTGACTTGAATATCGCAAGTCAAAAGAAACTCGCACTTAAGCTGTAGTGAGATCTTCATTGACAAATGAATCAAACCATATGAAGTTTCTTGGCAGGTCACTCCAATAAACTGGTTACCTTTAACCATCATCCACGTTTAATTCTCAACATCTAATGTCTCCAGCCAGTGAGAACAGCTGCTTGTCAAACTAAAGAGTTTAAACATACTAGTCTTAACAGAATCGATGATGTCCATGTTCATCAATTCATCGACTATGGATAATTTTAATACATTGATAATTACACATGTAGAGATACTCACAAGTTGTGATCCAATCACAAATTCTCTCATGCTATGAATTGTATTGCAGACATTTAGTAAATAAGTTTAAGATCCAATCAAACACATGAAAATATGCACTTAATTAGTGAATTTTATTTATTATTAAATAAAAAAATAATACAGGACATCTCACAAACATAATAGTTATAGTAACTTCGAGGTTTGATATAATAACTGAGTTAGGGTTTTCTGCTATAGTGCTTTTGCTACAGTAGTAATTGATTGCTAGCACTAGAACGACGTACAATAGGTGATGTAATCAATTACTATGGATTGATAATTGATTGTTAGGCATAACAATAGATTGTTGGTGTTTAACAATCGATTGCTAAGGTAAAACATAACTGTTGGTAAGAGACTTTTCTGCTTTAAAAAGTATTTGAGAAGGAGAAGGATAGTGGGATAGTCATTAATACTAAGCCTTGGATTTAATTGCCTTAGGAGACGATGAACTAAGTAAAATAAAAAATATTAGTGTTTTGCATTCGGTGTCGAATTTGTTTCAAGTTTTTGCTGCACAATCTATCAATGTGATCGAAGCTATTTGCCTTCCTTCCCCTCTAACTTGCACGAGTTCTAACAATGGTATTCTAGTGTGAAGTGTGCTGAAAACATGATCTAGTGAATTCAAGCGAGGTGTTACCTGGGTGGCAATTAATATTACTAATTAATTTAAGAAAACTATTTTATTCACTAGACAAATTAATATTTTACATGATTTAGGATTCATGGTAGGACATGATTTATTATTAGTTAATGGATCAATCCTGGTAATATCTACTTTCTCTCTCGAGTATCTTTGGGAGCTGAAGAAACATAGTACAATAAAAACTACAAGCATAATATAAATTGATACAATAAAATAAATTACAAACTAGGAACTCTTGCTTGTTTAGTTACTTTTGTTTGCTATTCTTTTCTCCTTGAAGGCTTTGGAATTCATGAACACTTGCTCAAGAACCTCCTCAAATAGATGATCAAAAGTTGTTCTAAAATCTCCACGAAACTCTATTTATAGAGTTTTCATCCATGATTTGAACCTGTTGATCAATTGATTGTTTGCCGCCCTCCAATCGAGTATTTGTTATCGATACCTTCCTTCAAGTTGATTACGTTATTGTTGTTGGATAGAATTCAACAGTTGTCAAACTTTTATCTAGATCTCGTGTAGTCAACATATTTGTATTTTAATATTAGTCGACTGCACCAATTAATTTAGACGATTGTAAATATTTTTTTACTATTATTTCAATTTGAGTTGATTGCTTAATTGACTCAACCATCAGTCGATTAATATTAACATCAGTTGATTGTCCAAATCATGAATCTATTCAAATCACAATTTTATGGTTTCAAATTTATCAGTTGACTATTTTAAATTTAATAATCAACAGTTACTTTATAACAATTGACTTTTATAACCTCGAACTTGACTAAAACATGTCTTTCTAATTTTGAGTTTATTAGTTGACTTCTCCTCTTTTCTAGTTGATCGATACTCTAAATCCATTCACACAAAGACTAGATCTATACTATGCCAAAAGACTCCTTGTTTGTCAGTTTATTTTTATTTATCTAGTATAAATCAACTCCGACTTAGATTTCATTCTTGTCAAGTATTACTAAGTTTTTTCTTACCTATAGACTCCTCTAATACTTCACCCTGAACGACCTAATAAGACTTCCTCTTAACCAATTTTAATTCAACTATAATATATTAGGACTTCCATTATCTATAATTTACTACTTTAGATCTTCCAACCTTATCTATTGTCCAATCATCTTTGACTGGGTAAGATTTCTTTTCTTATCAAATAAATATAATTCAATTTTTTTTTCTCCGAGGACACCAATTTTAGTTTAAAATTTTCATATAATGTAATTTATTTTTTAAGATTTAAAATACACTTTGGCGGCTCGGATGGGACAGAAAAAAAATGATAAATCCCAGTCAGTCTCATGGACTCAATCCCTGGGGGTGGCCGGTCCGGTCCCACAGAAATTTCCCACCGACCACCAGGGTAAATCGGGAAGCGCACACGGCAACCAATCCAGATGCTCAGCATCCTTTGATTGCGTTCCCCATTTGGAATCGGATGGGACAGACAAATGTGTATACAAGCGGCGGTTCGATAAATATCATAAAAATAATTTAAAAACATATTTAAAAATATGATACGGGATCGGTCAAAGCCGGTTAGCATCGATCTAAGCCGGTCCTTGCTGGAGCCGGCACATTCTAATGATGATAATTTGTTTTTGGTCCTGTTGTTTATTTTCTTAAATGCGAATAATACTTTTCACTTATTATTTTACTTTTTGAATTTAAAATTTGATCAAATTATCCCCACTATTTGTTGCATAATACTAAGCGTATCACATTACAGAATAAACGACGAGTACAGATCAACTTAAAAAAGCTCTAATTTTTCTTAGATGATTTACAAATTAAGTTCGTGAAATTTTTGATGGTGTAAAGTAATTTTTAAATTTTTTAGTTAAACATTTAAAAATTGTAGTCAACATACACTTGTTAACACCACGACCCACACTGCACGATCCCGTGCACGATACAATCGACTCATCGCCGTTGTCGCCGCCCTCGCCGCACCATCCGGCCATCGCCGACCGCCGGCCTGAGCCTGATCGACGCGCCACTCGTCGACGCTTCAACCGACATCGGATTCCGACCGGATTGTGGCCGTAATCCGACGCAATTTGGTCAGAATGCGGCCGGCAGTGGCACACGCGGTTTTCGGCCAAATCACGATCGAATTTCAGCAAATCACGACCAGAGACCAACCGAGGAAGGACCGGCGTGCGACGGCGGTCCTTCCTCGGTCGGTCTCCGACCGCGATTTGATCGGAAATCGACACGCGCCACTGCCGACCGCGTTTCCGATCAAATTGCGTCGGATTTCGGCCACAATCCGATCGGAATCCGATGCTGGCCGACATACCGGCTAGCGGCGCGTCGATCGCGCCCGGGCCAGCGGTGGTCGGACGGCACGGCGGCGACAGCGGTGGGGGTCGGGCGCGGAACACTGTGCATTCCCACATTTGGACGGTCAGATCTGCACGTGATCACGTGATGGACGGTGGATCGCTGTGTCGTGCACAGACGCGCACGAAAGAGTCGCGCAAAATATCAAACTCGTATATATATATATATATATATATATATATGATATTCTGCGCGACCCCGTGTGCGACACAATCGACCCCCACCACTTCCAGCCACCCTTGCCGCGCCGTCCGGTCACCGCCGCCCATCGGACTGGGCCCGATCGACGCACCACTCGTCGACGCGTCGGTCGGCGTCGAATTCCGGTCGGATTGTGGCCGGAATACGACGCAATTCGGCCGGAATTCGACGTCGGCTGACGCGTCGACGAGTGGCGCGTCGATCGGGCCCTACTCGGCGGTCGGCGATGATCGGACGACGAGGTAAGGGCGGTCGGAAGCGACGGGGGTCGGGCGGGCGGATCACTGTGCATTCCCACATTTGGACGGTCAGATCTGGCTCTGATCGTGTGATGGACGGTGGATCGCGAGTCGCGCATGGCCGTGCACGAGACAGTCGTGCAGAATATCAAAATCATGTATATATAGGGAGCAGAAAGGCCGATTTAGGGATCTCAGAATCGTCGTGGAGAGCAGACGAGGGTGAGGGAAGCGGCGCGATTTTGAGGTTTGGCCGCGCGATTTAGGAGAGGCAGGATTTTGTAGGGTTTTCTTTCGTTTCGGCCGCCACGGTGGACGATGCACAGTGAAACTCCTCGCCACGTCAGATGTCGCGGACGGAGTTGCGCAAATCACTCGTGCAGGATATCATATATATATATATATATATATATATATATATATATATATATATATATATATATATATATATATATATACGGTTTTGATATGCCGCGCGACAAATCCTGCGCACCCCTCCGCGACTCCTCCGACGTTCGCTGCTTCTCCGCCACTGTTCACCGTCGTCCGACCACCAACGGCCGCCGGACCGGATGCGTTGGAAGGCCAACTCGCCGGCGCTCCGGCCGGACCCGGATTCCCGCCGGATTGTGGCCGGAATCCGGCCGAAATCCGGCCAAAAACGTGACAGAGCCTCTGTTGGGCGATTCCGGCCGAAATCGGCCGGATTCCGGCCGAATCACGGCCGGAGACCGGTCGCGGTCGACGCGCCCGGCGTCGGCGCGTCGACCGCGGCCGGTCTCCGGCCGTGATACGGCCGGATTCCGGCCGATTTCCGCTGAAAGCGCCGAACAGATCCTCTGTCGCGTTTCTGGCCGGATTCCGGCCGGATTCCGGCCACAATCCGGCCAGAATCCGATGCCAATGTGTGCGCCGTTGAGTTGTGATTCCAACGAGTCTGAAATTGCGGCCAACGGTGATCGGACGGCGACGAACGACGACGATGAATGAAGGGGAGGATGACTTTCCAATCTTACAATAAAATGTCAATTTAAAAAATGTGAAGATATTTTAATGAAACAAATAAATTATAGAAACAAGAGGGACAAAATATAAATATTTGCTAAATTTTAGCTGTCAAAATGGTAAACAAGACGAGATTTTGGCGCCCCGTTTGCTCCTTTCCTTTTCCAAGTTCGTTCGGCAGGAGACTTCACCCGCACTCGCCGCCGCCCACCTGCAGTGCTGGAGCGTTCTAACTTCCTTCGCCTTTCTTCCTTCTCTTCCAAGTTCCGATCTTTCCTAATCCATCATTTCTAGATTCCGGGAATCAATCCCATAAAAACCCTTCCTTTGCCACAGTTGGGATTGCAGGGGTAGATACAACGCAGAGATTGGGAAGAGCTCCGAAGCTTCGTCCGATTTGGAGGTAACCAGAAGAGTAGAGTAGTGGTTTTGAAAGGAGCGAATCAATAGATTTGATTTTCCTGGAAGTTTGGGATTTGGGGACGTTTTGCTGGTAACTTTGGCGAAAAGACTAGACTTTTTGTGATTATTTTCTTTTTGGGGAAAAGAGTTGATCTGATTGGTATAATCTGAGGAAGACGAAAGCTTGCATCCTGGTTGAAATCTCTGTAAACTCCGATGGGTAATTGTTGCGCCGTCGCCGTCGTTTCGGACAGCATCAAAGAGGGTCGGCGGAACCCTTACGCGGTCGATCCCAGCCGAGAATCCCAACCCAGGCCCACTCTCGAGGTCCTTAAGCATCCGACCGGCCGCGACATCAAGAGCTGCTACGACCTCGGGCGGGAGTTCGGCCGGGGGGAGTTCGGCGTAACCTACCTCTGCACCGACAAGCACACGGGGGAGCATTTCGCCTGCAAATCCATCTCCAAGAAGAAGCTGCGGACCTCTGTCGATGTCGAGGATGTGAGGAGGGAGGTGGAGATCATGAAGCATTTGCCGGAGCACCCCAACATAGTGAAGCTCAAGGATACCTATGAGGATGCCGACTCCGTCCACATCGTCATGGAGCTCTGTGAAGGTGGGGAGTTGTTCGATCGGATTGTTGCGAGGGCGCACTACACCGAGCGGGCGGCTGCTATGGTCATCAAGACGATCGTTGAAGTGGTTCAGGTACATACTGCTCCTTTCAGAATCTATTTGCTATTGATTTTTTAGCTCATTCATGGAGATCAATCGCCATCTTTTAAGAATTGCGTGAAAAAAGTTATCGAAGAAATGAATATATCTTAAAAAGCTGTCTTCTCTGATTTCTGTACCATTAGCATCTGGATCTCTTTACGTTGTCAGCATCTCTTGCCAAAAGCTTCTATTATTCCGTTGGATATCCTTGTTGACAATCCAATCTAAGATTTTTTTAATTACTTGATGCTGTATTAAATGGTTCTGCCTCTGCCCATTTGATTTGTGGACTCACTTTTTAGTTGTATGTTTTCAAGAATTCACAATACACTTCCATTTCCTCCATTTTGCAGCAATCTGGTTACTAATTATTCCTACTCTTTGTAGGACAGGATGCCAAAACTTTTGTCAGTTCTTTTAATCAAGTTAAATTCTTTCTTAAATGCAATTCTAAGTCTGTTCAAGCTGGATTTGGAATTTTGACTTGATTATTCTAAAGTATACGACTTAAAATTGTGTTGTTTCTTTTGAATCTGCAATGTATTGATGTCTTTCCATGTCACCACAGAATTGCCACAAGCAAGGGGTGATGCACCGAGATCTCAAACCTGAGAATTTCTTGTTTGGAAACAAAAAGGAAAATGCCCCTTTAAAAGCAATTGATTTTGGGTTATCTATTTTTTTTAGACCAGGTAATTTACAGTTTGAAATGATGAATACTTTTGATACCATCTTGGCTTCCAGTTTCTATCTTTAACAAGAAATTTAAATCCATAAATCCCTGAGTTGCAACTAAGGTTCATTTTCCAGAGTACTTGTTAACCAAGCAACTATGCATTCTATTATATTCTAATTATCTTTTTGTTGGAAAGGTGAACGCTTTGAAGAGATAGTTGGCAGCCCTTACTACATGGCCCCAGAGGTTTTAAAACGAAACTATGGCCCAGAAATTGATGTCTGGAGTGCAGGAGTTATACTTTACATTCTGCTTTGTGGTGTACCACCGTTTTGGGCAGGTAAATTTTGTTAGTGGAAATCTGAGCAGGAAAAGAAAACACTTTTTATTTGGTGTTATGTTAGATAGGCCATTAAGCATCCCTTAGTCTGATATAATGATCACACAGAAACCGAACAAGGCATTGCACAGGCAATCATTCGCAGTGCCATTAATTTTAAAAGAGAACCATGGCCCAAGATTTCTGATAATGCTAAAGATCTTGTCAGGCGGATGCTTAACCCGGATCCTAAGACACGTTTCACAGCTCAACAAGTGCTTGGTAAATTTTCATTTCCTATCTGTTCTTATGTCTTGTGACTCTAGCTGACAAGTTGAGAGTGGAATTGTCGCTAAACTAAATTAAGTATTCAGCATGTTAAAAACACAAAATACTACTTCGGGAATCAAATTTTTATAAGGAAAAAGTAATTATGCCAGGTACAATTAATTTGATCTGGTTTTCAGAAAATCAGGAGTTCTGTCAATCCTATGCTATAGCTTTCTCTTGTTTTTAGCCATTTTGTGGAAATTGATTCTGTATTCCTCCTCAAATTCAAACTGCATACTTTTTTTTCACTATGTTGTAATGTCTGTTAATATACCTATGCTTTAAGAAGTGATATTTTCTGTATTCTCAAAGTTTTCCTCATGGTTTACATTACAGATCATCCTTGGCTGCAGAATGCCAGTAAGGCACCCAATGTAAATCTTGAAACTGTTCGGGCAAGACTCCAGCAATTTTCAGTGATGAATAAATTTAAAAAGAAAGCTCTTAGGGTAAGAACATTTCCTTTCAAGAAGGGTTCTATTTTATATTGATGATCGACATTTGTGAAGTTGATGCTACATATATTGACATGTTTTCCCACAAATTTCATTCTAACATCAAAGACACACCAAATATTATGTTCATTCTAAAACTGTGCATTGCTGCAGGTGATAGCTGAACACTTGTCAGTAGAGGAGGTTGCTGACATAAAGGAAATGTTTGAGAATCTGGATATCAACAAAAAAGGGCAAATAAATTTTGACGAGTTAAAATATGGTTTACTTAAGCTTGGACACCAGGTTACTGATTCAGACGTCAAAGCAATAATGGAAGTAGTAAGTCCTTGCTGAAGGCATAAGCTTCTTTTATCCCTTTGATTCATAAGTAACTTGTTCCTTTGCGAGTTAATCTCATGACCAATCAATGGTTTCATTTGAATCTCATGAAATGATGAGCATGAACATGCAGCTTCATTATTGCCATTGTCCTGCTTTTCTTGATTAGATGAACAATGAAAAGAAATAATGAACAACACTACTCGAATCGGTTCATGCTCATCCTGGAAAGGAACATATAGAGTAGTACTAGAAAGGAACATATACTGTTTGTTCAAACCACTGTACCGCAGTGATAATCTGTTTATAGAGTTTGGCTGAACATATACCAATCTACAAAACTATACTCTCATTGCCTGAGTGTAGATACAAATAAATGCTAGTCAACAACTTGAAAAATTCTCTTCTCTAGACTTTTTGCCTTCCTCATGACAGGCTGATGCTGATGGAAATGGTTTCCTCGACTATGGAGAATTTGTTGCTCTCTCCATTCACCTTAGAAGGATTGGAAACGATGAGCACCTGCAGAGAGCTTTCCATTACTTTGATAAAAATAAGAGTGGATACATTGAAGTTGAAGAGCTCAAGCACTCCTTGTCTGATGACTTAGGTCCAGATCATGAAGAAGTCATCGATGCCATTATTCGTGATGTAGACACTGACAAGGTCAGTTCCCAACAGTAAATGTTAGATATAAATTTTCCTACGTTTCTATTTCAGCTCTGTTTTTAGCACCTTCACGGAGTCTAACAAAGTTAGGCATTATATTTATGCATATGTAGGATTGTTTTCAGTTTTCTTGTGGGATGTTGAGATTCACAATATTTTATTTCTGGATGATAGATTGGAAAATATTCACGTTGATTTTTCCCCCCTTTATTCTAAATCTCAGGATGGGAAAATAAGTTTCGAGGAGTTTGCTGCGATGATGAAGGCAGGTACAGATTGGAGGAAAGCTTCACGGCAGTACTCGAGGGAGAGGTTCAAAAGCCTTAGTGCAAAACTGATGAAAGATGGATCTTTGCTGTTAAAAAGTGAGAGGAGAACTGAACCAGCCTAATATGTTGACTTCAAATTTCAGATCCTTTTGCTTGTTTGCGTTCATCTTCATAATTGTTTCCAATCTGATTTGGGATTCTTTGGTTTCATCGACATAGCAAGGGGATTCATTGTGAGATATGTGATTGTAAGTATTTGCCATTCTATTGTGGTGTGCAAAAAGTGCTGCATTTGCACAAGTTTTGAATGACAAGAGTCCAACTGGTAAACCTTATACACAGTACAAGGTCTTGTTCTAGTACTACTTCTACATCCTAATTTGTGGTCATATACATGTTATGCTTTGAACAAACACTACTCGAATCGGTTCATGCCCTAGCTTAACCTTGCTATGCGATGACTTTTGACTCATCCGCCATAGCTTAAAGACTCATTCATTCAATAGTTGAAATCACAAGTGATTCTTGATCTATGTAAAACTTTATGGTTTTTTCCCCTTTCATCCTCATTTTCTTCGGAATAACTTATAATTTTTTTTTAGATTTGAGGTTCACTTTTCAACATAAAATAAGAAAAGTGGCACCAAAGATTCTTTTACATGATTTTTTTTTACATCGTCTAGGCTTAATCTCATCTAATTTATTTATTTTGTTCTTGTTCTAGTGTTTCATATGTTTGTTTAATGAAATTTGCATTCTATTTGGCCTTAAAGGGAAATACATGTTCAAAGAAGGAAGAATTTTTTGATCAAATTATCATGTTCTTGTATGTCTGTTATGTAAGACTCATTCAAAAGGAATCAATAAACATTATTATCATATGCATATTTAATAAATATGGAATCAATAGTTGTGATCCTATCTTTACTATTTTTTGAATTAGACATTAATATTTTAATAAGATGCCCTATAAATATTTGTAAAAAAATTTCATTCAAATTCATAATTCATAGGGCACCAAAAGATAATTGATTATTAATGCAATTTCTCCTCTCACATGTTCTATAACAATTTAAAATTTAATAGAAGAGCATTCATCATTTCTTTGAAGGTATAATTTTTTTATTTTAGTAACAATATTTTACTGAGGAGATTATGGAACTGTTGTTTCATGTCTAATTTCATATTCAATACAAAACTCAATGAGTGGTGATTCATGTTCACCTTCTCGAATATTTCTTACCATCTTAATTCTCTTATTAAGTGGACTTTCAATCTCATATCATCCCAAAACCCCTAAGCACATAACCCTCTTGAAGTCTATAATGTATCAATTGATTGTTAAATGCTACCAATTGATTGATACACCTATTTCAGCATTCTAATAGTCAAAGTTCGCCTAAACTTCTCTACCCCTATTTCTCGATTATCTCATGTCAAATGAACCTCCTGTTCCCTAGACTTGTGTGCCTGGAACTTCCTCGTGTATGGGTCTTTATCTACTCTTACATCCAATCCCGCAATCTACTCAAGTTTTCATCTTTTGCCAAAAATCTGATCTTCGACCTTCTTAGACTTTTCTTGTCTTGTATCTGGTCTTCCGACCTATACATGGACTTCTTCTTGCCAAAAATTAAGTATTCGACCTTCTTGGATTTTCCTTATCTTGCATTTAGTCTTCCGACTTACATGGATTTTCCTTATTATGCACACTCGTAACACAAATGAGATTCATCTTATTAACCTAAACTTAATAGTTGTCAATCATTGAAACTTCTCACACACTTCCTTCATGTTTGTTGAGGCACTAGTGAGTCTAAAATGTTGTCTATAATCTATAGATGGTCTTAGATATCCAATTTGTTCATTAAGCATTTTTAACTAAAAGAATTTCATGAACCTAATCATTCTAAATTGGACACCCAGTGAATCTACAATGTTGTCTACAATCAATGGATGGTTTCAAATGTCTACATCAATGACTCTAGAACGATACAATCTATAGATAGTCTCATATGTCTAATTTTGAATGTTTTTATCCACCAAGTACTTTTTTGACTAAAAACTCTTGACGGCCAGCCCTAAACACTCTCCGAGTTGGATATCTCATGTCACCAATGATGGACAAAACTGCTCTATATTTCCTCTTACATCGGCTAGACAAAATCTTATTCAATCACACTTGAGGAAACCCAAAGGAAATATATTCATTGATGTGTTTAGACAAAGATGTTTTGATATTTTATATGTTTTGATTTTGTATACCTTTTCTCTTGTGTTTTATTTTCCATTAGTTCGTATAAATTACCCAAATTTTTTTATAGATATTGTGGATGATTTTGACCATTTCAGTACTTATAATTAGTTGGAGACCATATATGACATATTATGGCTCTACAACTGCACTATTTGGAGATGTGTTCAAGGGGTCTTATAACTCTTATGAGTGTGTCTTGATCCCTTACTTCAAGGGTTTTGCTAGCTTACTTGCAATAAGTTTGTATTGTTTGAGGCCTTTTTTTTTTTTTTCATAATGATTGTTACTAGCTAACATGTTTTCTTTGTACAAAGCTTGGTTCCTCTAGAACATGCCTATACAAGGATTTAGGCATCTAGATGATCCTAGGTTGTATACGTGAGGATTGCCATATCAAATAGAATCAGAATAAGAAAATTGTTTGTAGATGTCCTATCTATCTAAATAATTTACTATTGTCTAATTTATCACTTACAATATACTATCTACATCACATCAAACCTCAAGAATATGTTACACCCCTACATAGATTGGTAGAATATCTTGATTAGACTCATGCAAGGATCAACTAAAGAATGAAGAGCTAATGAGAGGAAATGAAGATCCATTTGAAACCCTTCTCATCCTGAACCACAGCCTACCATGCACTACGCTAGGAGAAGACACAACAGATCTTGCTATGACTACAAAATTATTCTTGATGATATATCATTGTGGATGAAAATGGTCCTTTAAAGAAATAGGACCAGGAAGACCATGGAGAAGATGACAAGACAACATGAGGTGGAAAAGCTATGGCTGCATATAAAAGGGGAGGATGAGAGAAATAAGGTGGAAAGGCGAGGGGGGGGGGGGGGGGGGGGGGGGGGGGGGGGGTGCCTGGGAGATGAGGAGAAGGAATCAATAAAGAGAGGTTGAAGGCTCAGTTGAGCCAAAATCAAAGTTAGTTGAGCTTACTTTGGTTCTCAGGTTTAGGAGGTGACCAATCTCCAATCCAAAGGTGAGTTTATACTTAACTAACAACACACAACAATTATCATTAAGGAATTAAATCCCAATTAAGTGATCTAATGCTTGATACGTGAAGGGGATTTATACTATTAATGTGGATTCACGGTATAGATCCAATAACTCGGTTCATTAACATTAATGTGTTGTCAATAGGTTATAGGCTTTAAGTGGATGGGCAAAGGTATATAAGGAGAAAGGTCATACTTAATTTAGACATCTTAATCTTGATCTGGACTTTGGCTTCTTCTTCTTTTTCCTCTCTTCTCCATTGAGAAGGAACTTTGATTGTTGTCCATTCTTGCAGAAGACTCCGCTGCACTTGCAAGAACTCCGATCAACGATAAGTAAGGCGTAATGGCGTTGGTTTTCGATTCAGGTCAGCCCTTCAGTTGTCATTGCATTCAAATTTTCAATTTTAGCCTTATAGATAATGATAATTAGATCCTGTAGATGCATCATTAATTTAGTTTGATGTATTGCTATTGCTTTTAATTAGTGTCAGAGCTTAGGAATAGCTTAGGATTATTTTTGAAAATTTGGTACAATACATCGTGTTTGCATTCAATTCCATTTTGGAATAGCAAATCGATGTATATGCATCGAATATAGCATTGGATAGACTAGGATTTTACTTATATTTTGAGTTTTTCGCATTATCCCGCGAAGAACATAATGAATGACAACAGAATTAGGTTTTTCCACCGCCATTCTCGAGTTGAAATTATCACGTGCGAGCAGTAGAATCCAAATCTCGAGACCATCAATCGACTAGGATTACCAGTCGACTATTAGACCGAAATTCAAACACAGAATGCAATCAATTTGACTGAAGCATTTGACTGATAACCATCAATCAACTGCCATAAAATCCTAGTTGACTGATGTACTCGAAATTCCGTACAAAAGCTTTTTGATTCGATTGAAGTATTCGACTGATTACCATCAGTCGACTACTATAAAGTCTCAATCGATTGTTGCTCATGAAGTTGCGCACAAAATGCAATCACCTCGACTGGAGCATTCGACTAATTACCATCGACTGTTGCTCATGAAGTTGTGCATAGAATGTTTTCACTTTGATTGGAGCATTCAATTGATTACCATCAATTAACTGTTGCTCGATAACTCATACACAACTGATAGACTCAACTGTTGTTGTGCAGTTGAGTGTTAATAGTGATCAATCGACTGATGTGTTTAGGAAATGACACATAAGGAGTATCGATCGATTAATGACCATGGGCAGTCAACTATTGACAATATCAGTCAATCGACTGATAGCTAATTAACTACGTTTTCAATAGTTTTTTCAAGATTCTTCTTCGTGCTTACTACTTAGTCGAGTCAGTACTATCACCAAAGCAAGAACTATTGGAAAGGCTTGGGGTATTTATGTAGATAGATGTATATCCATGCTAAAGATAGTTGGCCCAAAGGAAATCATTTTTTATGTTGGATGTATGTTTAAGGATGCTTACAAATTTAGTTTGGCTTCTAAGTCATGGGCATAGTATGTCGGCCGAAAGGAAGGGTCACTATGTGGTCAATTAAAACTATTGTAAATGATAGCTGAAAATATAAGCTAACTAAGGAAATTCATAAATAAAGTATCATGTGCATAATGTGTTGGCCCAAAGGAAGACGAGTTATATGGCAGATGAAAATAATTATGAGTTGTTTGAGGAGTATCACTAGCAAATTACATTTTAGTCCAAAGACTTAATGTAATGTTATAATTAATATCCATAAAGTTACATGTCTTGTTTGTTACATAATGTTAGTACACAACTATAAAGATACAAGCCTTGTTTGTTAAATAAAGCTATGTTCTTTGCTTTTGTTTATGTAACACTCTCAATATCTATCAATTTAAATAATATCTCCATACTTACCAACATAAATTTTGATTAATAGAAAGAGCATATTATGATACTATTAGGCTGCATAAATCTAGACTTTGCATTAAGACACAATCGTTTTGCACCTTTATCTAATAATTCCACTACAGATCAAAAGGTGATTTATGACAAGTGAGAGCGATCTAATTGCACGAGTCTAATGATCATAAAGATGTCTATTCTGGAATCAATTAGAGGTTCGATAACTGAGAATGATGGTGTTAAAATCTTCATTAGGTTAGCAGACCGATTTGCCTCAAACAAAAAAATCAAGACTACCACACTTCTCACAAAGTTGGTGTTCATGCAGTATAATGAGAAGGGTAGCATAAAAGAATGCATCATGAAGATGTCGAATTTGGTTACCAAACTTAGGACAGTAAAGTTAGAAATTTCAAAAAGTGTCCTTGTTGGATCTCTTGAACACGGCTAGAGAGGGGGGTGTGAATAGCCGGTCACCTTTTTTGCTCTTCTTGCTTAATCTTTGGTTACGCAGCGGAAATATCAACTTAATCAGAGGCAAATGAAGATCAGCAAGCTAAGACGAGGATTTACGAGGTTCGGAGATAACTTGCTCCTACTCCTCGGCGTGTCCGTAAGGTGGACGACTCCTTGATCTTTCGGCAGATCAAACCCCGGTAACACCGGCTAGAAACTTTCTCCTTCTCGGTGGAGGAACCTCTCCACAGTTTGTCTTAAACAGATATGAAATATAGCACAAGACAAAGGAGAACTAAAGGTGCGTCAAAGACTAAGAATGAGAAGAACAACAAAGACCGCTTGCAACTCAAGCCTGTCTCTCCAAAACCAGGACGTTGCACTTCTTCTTCCTCTAGCTTCGACTAGCAGATTGATCTCAAGATTTCAGAATAGTACTTCAAAGAATGAACGTTCAAAAGTTGTTTTCCTCAGCGCTTCTTCAACATCTTTATAGACCTGCATCCTCGATTACAGTGCCCAACGGACTTCTGCCAAAAGCTGCAGCCACCCTTCCCTGCCAACCGCAGGTACTGCTACCAGCTTGCGTGCGCCGTTTACCTGTAATCCTTTTTGCAGAAAAGACTGTTCGAAGATTGCCTTGGAACTTCCACTGTTCATTTGAAATATTTCTCCCATACCTGTCCTGAATACCTGCACACTCAAAAGTAGCATTAGAACATTCCAATATCAGGACAGAATGAAAGAAAGCAATGTAACAGTCATGTCCGAGCTTAGCTACCAAAGCATTCTCGGACTTATCAGGTTCTGAGTCACAAAGACTCCCTGATGATCGAGCTACCAAAGCTCACGGTCCCGAGCCGAGCTACCAAAGCTCTCCCGGACCATCCCGGCCATTCGCACCAAGCTCCCGGCCTAATCAGGTTCTGAGCCACCTAGGCTCCCTGAAGTCGAGCTACCAAAGCTCACGGTCCCGAGCCGAGCTACCAAAGCTCTCCCGGACCATCTCGGCCATTCAGCACCAAGCTCCCGGCCTAATCAGGTTCTGAGCCACCTAGGCTCCCTGAAGTCGAGCTACCAAAGCTCACGGTCCCGAGCCGAGCTACCAAAGCTCTCTCGGACCTATCCCGGCCATCAGCACCAAGCTCCCGGCCAATCCGGTCCTGAGCCACCAAGGCTCCTCCTGGACCATCTCGGAGACAAGCCACAAAGGCTTCCTCATTCTCACCCGAGCACCAAGCTCTACGGTCCTGAGTCACCTAGACTCCTCCTGGACCATCTCGGAGACAAGCCACAAAGGCTTCCTCATTCTCACCCGAGCACCAAGCTCTACGGTCCTGAGTCACCTAGACTCCTCCTGGACCATCTCGGAGACAAGCCACAAAGGCTTCCTCATTCTCACCCGAGCACCAAGCTCTACGGTCCTGAGTCACCTAGACTCCTCCTGGACCATCTCGGAGACAAGCCACAAAGGCTTCCTCCATTCTCTACGAGCACCAAGCTCTTGCTCTCGGTCCTGAGTCACCAAGGCTTCCTGGACCACTCGGAGATAAGACCTACAAAAGCTTCTCATCCGCTTATGAACTCTCTTCGATCTTTCATAAATATCAAATTCCCGATCAAGATCGACTTCTCAGACCTCCAGAATTCACTCAGAAATCAACTCAGAAGGAATCTCGGGAGTAACCAAGAAGGCAAGACGGGTTTGGGTGATCGACCAGCTGGTCGATCACCTAAGGCTGATCGACCAGCTGGTCGATCAGGCACTATCTGATCGACCAGCTGGTCGATCAGGGCTGATCGACCAGCTGGTCGACCAGGCTCAGCTGATCGACCATGTGGTCGATCAGCAGAGCCTGGTTTCACTTCGACCACCTGGTTATCTTTCAGATTTTACCCCTTTTTCAATACCTTTCTCCCGGCCATTGTTACCATCTCCCGGCCTCATTGATTCCTACCAGGATAACCTATTTCCCGGGCAAACCCTTATCCATAGGATCTATTCCCGGGTAACTTCAATTCAGGTATTCTTTAACTCCCGGGACATCCTTAACTTCCTTTTCTCGGATGAAAGTCCTTCAAACCACGGTACAGGCTCTATGTTTCCTGACCAGGATAACCTTTCCCGGGCAAGTTTTCCTCCTAAACAGAATGAATTAGAGGAAACTCCCATTCCCGGGAGACCTCTCTTTTATTTAACTAAACTCCGAAACCTTCTCCCGGCTCTATACTAAGGTCATGTTCTTCTTCCCGGTCAACCTTTCTTCTAACTAGATTGATCATGGTCAGGTCAATATAAACATTTCCCGACCATGTCGGTGTGAACCATTCTCAACTTCTCCCGGTCGAGGTAAACTTAACATGATATGCCCGGCTAGGATTTCCATCTCCCGGTCAAGCCTGAATACGTCTTATATGACCAGGGTAATTTCTCCTTGAGACTCACCCGGCCAGTGAGATCTTCTCCTGGTTTCACCTTTCCTAGTTAAGTTCATCTTTCTTCCCGGGCAAGAGCTTGCCAGTGGAACCTATTCCCGGGCAACCTCTTCTCTCCCGGTTAAACCTTCCGGGGTAAATTTTCTCTCGGTCAAAATGGTATTCTCCCGGAAAACTCACCAACCAACCCAGGAGCTAAGAAATCTATTTAGAAACCAGGTATCCCGGGCAAGTTGTCAATTTCCCGGGCGACCTTTAATTTAACTTTCCTAACTCAATTCAACCAGGTAAAGCTAAACTTAAATCATGATTAGTTAATTAATCTTTGTCAAACATCAAAACAGACTCAGGTCTGAGTGTTAAATGAGCTCATAGCTCGAGTCAGACTCAGGTCTGACTAGGGTTAGACTGCATCAACAATTGATGCTGAAAGATTCATCTATACGAGAACTGACAAGAAGGTGAAAGTAGAGCTGATAGGTGTCTTTATATTTTGTTTAGGAAACTATGTACTTTTGAATTTGGAAATACATTTGTAGTATCATCATTTAGACAAAACTTAATTTCTATTTCAGGTTTGAACAAATCTGGATACACTTGTTTATTTGTAGATGGAAAATTCAGTATTTTTTGAAATCCTATTTTATAGTATTGATTCCTTGATTGACAAATTATACAGATTAGACACTAAAACTCATACGAATGATATTGTAATGCATAGTATACGAAGCGTGGTTTGATGAGTGAGAATTCATCCATATTATAGCATAAACATTTACGGTATATCTCTAAACAACGCCTAGAATGGTTAATGTCACTAGGAATTCTCAATTCCCTTAATATGTTAAATTTTAGAATCTGCATTAAGTATATTAAGGGAAAGATGACTAACAAAAGTAATAAGGATTTAAGATGGTGTAATATCTTAGAGCTAATACATACGGATATATGTGCTTTATTCCCTAAGGCTTCCTAAAACAGTTAAACATACACGACTATCCCAATACGAATATTTGTACCTTATTTATGAGAAGTTGTAATCCATGGACATGTTCAAAATCATCAAAGCCGAAGTTGAAAATTAACTTGGTAAGAAGATTATGGTTGTCAGATCAGAACGTGATAGTGAATATTATAGTAGATCTGACTGATTAGGTGAACAATGTCATAGGCTATTTGTGAATTACCCTGTTGAGTGCGGAATTGTGATGTAATACATCATGTCTGGGACCCAATAGATTAGTATAGCGTGGTAGATTTAACTAATCAGAACAATGTCATAGCCATTTGTGGATTACCTTGCCAAGTGTAGAATCGTAACGCAATACATCATACCTGGGACTCCTCAATAAGCGACAAAATCAAACCCTAAAAGATATGGCGAGAAGTATATTGGCATTTTCTTCTCTACTGAAATCTTTATGAGATTAGACACTCAAGACTGTGGTTTACTTACTCAACAGAATTCCTAGTAAGACAGTAACAAAATTCTCATACAAGTTGTGGACAGATAGAGCGCTTAGTATTAGACATCTACATATCTAGGGTTATCTAGCTAAAGTTATGCCTTATAGGCCTAACGAAAGGAAATTAGATGCAAGAACTGTTAGTTGTCATTTTGAAGAATACTCTGAAAACTCAAGGGCCTTTTTCAACACCTTGAATAGATCATTTTTCAAGACAGATAATGTCAAATTCATTGAGGATGGTGAGAGCGATAAAATTAGGGAATATCATTTGAAGAGAACATTGATGATCCTAATATAGTAACTACTAATGTAATTGATAGTGAAATGGTTATCATTCTATATACATTGGAAGCTGCACAACCGAAAGGGGTAGTGGACCACGATATTCTCGTATCACCTCCAATTCAAGTGGAGGAGACGTTAGCTCAAATAGAGATATTCTCTCATACAATTAGGTTTGACTCTCATTGTCTAAAAGGGTAAAATATGTTGATTGTAAATTGATATTTAAAATTAAACGGGATTCACAGGAAAATATCGAAAAGTATAAGGCTCACATTGTCACCAAGGGATTCAATAAGGAAGGGGATATTGATGATAAGGAGAATTTTCGGAGGGTCTCAAGGATGTCTGTATCTCCACAATGGCATGATATTGTCCACTTTGGGCCTAAGCCCTCATGGCTTTGCTCTTGGGCTCTCCCCAAAGGCCTCATACCAATAGATATCTTCCATCCTTTTAAATCCATGATATTTTCCATGTGTTTTAGATGTGGGACTATGTTTGCACCTTTGCAACCCAACAATCCCCCCCTCAAACAAAGGACCACAGGCCCCCCTTCAAACGGAAAGCTTCCGTTTGATGTCCGAAATCCTCGACCCAACAGGACTTCCTGCCCCTCAGTCCACCCTGACCTACTAGGACTTCCTGCCCCTCGGTCCACTCGACCTACTAGGACTTCCTGCCAAGCCGACCAATCTTCCTGCCCCTCGGTCCATCCGACCTACTAGGACTTCCTGCCCGGTGTCTGGTCCTCTTGATTCAGACACGGGATCACCCACTTCCTTTGTTTAAGGTTCAACCCACATGGTTAGATCCGGATCATGGCTCATCCGGCGGTTAGTCCGGTGAAGAGCGACCTCGCTCTGATACCAATTGTAGGGTCTCTAAGGATGTCTGTATCTCCACAATGACATGATATTGTCTACTTTGGGCCTAAGCCCTCATGACTTTGCTCTTGGGCTCTCCCCAAAAGGCCTCATGCCAATGGAGATATCTTCCATCCTTTTAAACTCATGATCTTTTCCATGTATTTTAGATGTGGGACTATGTTTGCACCTTTGCAACCCAACAACTTTTTCATCGATTTCAACGAAAGACTCCTTTAGGATAATCATGACACTTGTAACTCATTATAACCTAAAAACTCTATCAAATGGATGTAAAGACTACATTTCTCGATAGAAATATTGAGAAAACTATATACATTGTGTAGCCAAGAACTTTGAATCAAGAGATTCAAAGAACCTAGTACGTAAATTAAGTCCATTTATGGGTTAAAGCAAGCATTTCGTCAATGGATTTGAAAGTTTAGTCAAGTGGTTTCTTCATATAATTTTAAAGAGAATTCAGTTGATCAATGTTTGTATGTCAAGTTTATTATATTTGTTCTGTATGTAGACGATATATTATTAGCAAGCAATGATAAAAATCTGTTGCTAAAAACCAAGTCATTTTTATCAGATGAATTTGAAATGAAGGATCTTGGTAATGCAACTTTTGTTTTAGGCATACAGATTGTTGATGATCGTTCAAGATGTACACTTAGACTTTCACAAAAAGTCAATATAGAAAATGTGCTTATTCGGTATGGCATGCAGAATTGTACTCCTAGGGGCACACTTGTGTCAAAGCATGATAAATTAGTTTGTAGCAATATCTGTGCCATGAACTTGAAATTAAGGAAATGTAACAAATCCATTATGCATCGACAGTAAGGAGTTTAATGTATGGTCAAGTATGTACTCGTTCGAATCTTGCGTACATTATGGGGATGTCAAGCAAATATTTGAGTAGCCATGAACTAGAGCATTGGAAAGTTGTAAAAAGGATTACGCGGTATTTGCAAAGAACTAAGGATTACATGATTACATATTAGATATCAGGTCATCTGGAGATCATTGAATATTTATACTCCAATTTTACTAGATGTCTAGCTAGTGGGAGGTTCACCTCAAGTTATGTCTTCATGTCGGCAGGAGTAGATATATCATGAAAAAGCATCAAATAGACGTTAATAGTCACTTCTACTATAGAGGCAGAATGTATAGCCTGCTACACATCTTCTAACCATAGGATATGGATGTGGAACCTTATCATAAGGTTACAAATCATTGGGGGCATTGACAAGGCATTGAAAATCAACTGTGATAATAAAGTTGTAAAATTGTATTCCAAAAATAATCGCATTTAGTCGAAGTCTAAACACATCAACATAAAGTTTCTAGTGGTTAAAGAAAGAGTTCAAAGTAGTGCAATCGGAGAACTTTGAGTCGGATGATTCAAAAGACCTAGTATGTAAATTAAGTTCATTTATAGCTTAAAACAAGCATTTTGTCAACGGGTCTAGAAGTTTGATAAAGTAGTTTTTTCATACGATTAAAGAGAATTTAGTTGATCAATGTTTGTATATCAAATTCAATGAGAGCAAGTTTGTAAAACTTGTTCTGTATGTGGATGATATATTGTTGACAAGCAGTGATAAGGGTCTGTTGCTAAAAATCAAGTCATTTGTATCAGATGAATTTGAAATAAAGAATCTTAGTGATGCATCTTTTGTCTTAGGCATACAGATTGTTAATGATCGTTCAAGATACACACTTAGACTTTCACAAAAAGTTAATATAGAAAATGTGCTCATTTTGTATGGCATGCAGAATTATACTCCTAGGAATGCACTTGTGTCAAAGGGTGATAGATTTAGTTTGCAGTAATATCTGCGTGATGAACTTGAAATTAAGGAAATGCAGTAAATCCCTTATGCATCAACAATAGGGAGTTTGATGTATACTCAAGTATGTACTCGTCCGGATCTTGTGTATATTATGGGGATGTCAAGCAGATATTTGAGTAAACCTGAACCAGAGCATTGAAAAGTTGTAAAGAGGGTTATGCGGTATTTACAAAGAACTAGGGATTACATGATTACATATCAGATATCAAATCATCTGGAGATCATTGAATATTCATACTCCATTTTTACTAGATGTCTAACTAGTAGGAGGTTCACCTCAAGTTATGTCTTTATGTCAGCAGGAGCGGATATATCATAGAAAAACATCAAATAGATGCTAATAGTAGACCCGATCACGGTTCAGAACCGACGGTTCGACGGTTCATGGCAGGTCGACCCTTAACCTTAACCGCCCAAGACGGTTACGGTTCACGGTTCGGAACCGCCGGTTCACGGTTCGGTTCACGGTTCACCATGGTTCGCGACGGTTCGAGATTATTATATTAAAAATTTTAAAATTTAAAATTTATTAAAAAAAGGGCTTGCACTTATTAAGTTGCCTACGTATCCCCTTAGGGTATAGGGGAATCAAAGCCCACGTAGTTCTTTTACATTTCACCCTTTTACATCACTCACTTCCATTTCCTCCCGTTCCTCCCGTTGTATTCGTTCCTTCCGTATCAAATTCTTCGGCTTCGTCTTCTGAAAGTTGCATTCCTTGGATTCTTTTCTCGGCTCTGGTCCAATCGTCGAGTAATGCTTGGGCTTCCAATGAGTCGGGAGACATAGTTGATCGCCGTTCATCTAGTATGTTGCCGCCGGCACTGAATGTCTGCTCCACAGCAACAGTTGACACTGGACATGCTAAAATTTCTTTGGCAATTACGGAGAGAACGGGAAAGCTTTGAGCCTTCTGTGACCACCACTTTAAAATATCGAAATCTTCACTATCTGCTTCATTAAAATCAAAAGAAGTGGTAAAATAATTCTCAAGTTCCTGTGTGGAACTTGAGGATCCTCATGGATGTTTCGTCCGTTCTTTTAATAAAAGTTGTGCTTTTGAAAGTTTTAAATTAGTACTAATAGTTTGTTGTTGTGTTTCAGAAATATTAGTTTGTATTCCATATTTCACATAATATTGATTATAAATATCACATAAATAATTTCTAATAATATATATAATACTAGCTGGATCAGGAGAAGAAGGATCTTTAACAGGAATTAAAGCGTCATAGTATAAAGTTAGCATTTCTTGTAAAACTTCTAATTTAAATCTAGGATCTAAAGCAAATGCAACTAAATAAATTTCAAGAATTAAATAAAAATATTTTTCCCATTTAGTTTTCATAGCTAATATACAAGAAGTTAAAGCTTCATTATTGATATGTTCATTTAAAATTAATACTATACTACAAAAATTCACTAAAACTAAATGAGCAGTGGGATAATAAACACCGGAAAGTTGTTCGGTTGCATCATTAAATACTTTTAAAATTTCACAAATATTACTACAAATATTCCATTGTTGTGAAAATAAATATATATTAGTATTACTATTTTCTGCAAAAAATAAACATAATAAATCTTTATATTGAAATGAATCTTATAATAATTGATATGTGGAATTCCAACGTATTGGTACATCACGTGAAAATTTTTTAGGTCTCATTCCATTAGCTCTACAAAATCTACCCCATTGTTTCATCATAAATGGATGAGACCATAAATATGAAATTGCGATTCTAATTGGTTTAATATAATTTTCTAAAAGTCTTAATCCATCTTGAACACATAAATTTAAAACATGACATATACAACGAATATGAAAAAATAAACCACCAATAACAGGTTGGCAAACAAATTTTAGTTCATCTATAGAAGCGGTATTAGAACTAGCATTATCTAATGATATTGAAAATATTTTATGAGTTAATCCATATTCTTCTAAAATTAAACATAATAATTGTGCAATGTTATGGGCAGTATGTGATTCATCAAAAACTCTATAAGCTATTAACCTTTTTTGGAGGATCCAAGAGCTATCAATCCAATGACAAGTTACACCCATGTAAGAATGAGTTTGCCAATGATCACTCCAAATATCGGCACATAAAGAAATTTTATTATTTAATTTACTAAATTCATCAATTAAATTCTTTTTTTCTTGTTTTACTCATTTTTTTAATTGTACGAGTAAGTGTAGTCCTAGGAACACGTTTAGCAGATGGATCCATATTCCGTCGGGTGCTTCGTTTCTACATGTCGTTTTAACGATCCATAGCCACCGCCGGCTTGGAATTTGTAGGAAGCATTGCAATGCTTGGATTTCTAACGGCATTTCTCCCGATGGAAGAGTGACTTTCTCAAAATGTTTAGTAAAAATAGAAGATTTTAGAGGAGGATTATCCCGAACCTT
>NC_133865.1:12708871-12757842 GCF_044706935.1 Curcuma longa
TATATATATATATATATATATATATATATATATATATATATATATATTTATATATTTATTTATTTATAGATTTGAGGTTCACTTTCCAACATAAAAATAAGAAAAGTGGCACCAAAGAATTCTTTTACATGATCTTTTTTTATGTCGTCTAAGGTCAATCTCATCTAATTTATTTTGTTCTTGTTCTAGTGTTTCATATGTTTGTTTTAAGAAATTTGCATTCTCTTTGGCCTTAAAGGGAAATACATGTTCAAAGAAGGAAGATTTTTTTGATCAAATAATCATGTTCTTGTATATCTGTTATCTAAGACTCATTCAAAAGGAATCAATAAACACTATTATCAAATGCATATTTAATAAATATGCAATCAATAGCTTTGATCCTATCTTTATTTTTTTTTGAATTAAACATTATTATTTTAATAAGATACCCTATAAATATTTATAATAAACTTTCATTCAAATTCATAATTCATAGGGCACCAAAACTAATTTATTATCAATGTAGCTTCCCCTCTCACATGTTCTATAGCAATTCAGAATTTAATAGAAGAATATTCATCATCTCTTTCAAGATATATATATTTTTTATTTTAGTAACACCATTTTACTGAGGAGATTATGGAGTTGTTGTTTCATGTCTAATTTCATATTCAGTACAAAACTCAATGAATGGTGATTCATGTTCATCTCCTCGAATACTTCTTACCATCTTAATTCTCTTATTAAGTGGACTTTCAATCTCATATTTATATAAAATAAATTTTTCTATAAGTTCATCTTTACTTTTGAAAAAAATATACAGAATAAAAATTTGTGTTATTGTCAACAAAGTTATTACTACATGTTTATACACTTTTTAGGCCACACATCTGTATACATCAAGCCAAATGATTCACTATTCGTTTCAACATGTTGAAAAGAAAACCATATTAATTTTGTCTCAACAAAAATTTCACACTTGTATTTCAAATTAATTTGGAATATAGACATGTTTTTCAAGTTAATTAATCTACATACTATACCATAATTAACATGTCTTAGTCTATCATGTCACAAGTTGGAAGACTCAAATAAGGAAGCAGAAGGGTTTTTCATTTTATTGATTTTAGGTTTAATGATTATTATGTTGAGTTTAAAACCCATCATTCACACCCTTCCCTTCAAACATTCGATTTTTTGATAGAATTATTCTATCTAACTCAAATACAATGTGAAAATCATACTTAAAAATAACCTGGACACTAAATTTTTTTGAATATCCAAAACATACAAGATATTGCCGAGAGTTAGTTCTTTTCTAGAGATCATCTTCAGAACTAGTTTACCCTATCCCTTGATGTCTGAGTAGTCACATGAACAACTTTTACCATATTTATTCTTCAAAGTTATGCAACAACTCCTTATTAGAGCACATATTTCTAGTGGTATTAATATCAATCCACCACTATCTCGGGTTTGAACTTATTAGGTTCACTTCTGAAACCACAACACAAAGGTTCATATTTGACACCTCGGTTGAGATTTTATCCACCAAATTGTCCTCTTAATTTCTCCTCGGTTTCTTATATTCCAAGGATTTATTACCCACTCGATCACAATAGTAGCATTTTTTTTTGGAGATTTTTCTTTCAAAAGCACCTCCTTTGGTCCCAATTTAGCCCTTTTCCTAGATGATTCAATGTCCTTCCTTTTTGAGTTAGGTCGTGCTCGATTATATTGGCTTTAGCAGTAGAGGAGAGAATATTCTTTTGTCTGAATTCTTATTGTCTTTTTTGTTGTGAAGTCTAACAATGAGTTCTTCAACACTCATCCAGGTGACTATTTTGACAAGAGGTTATGAGCAGTGGAGAAATGGTGAAGCAAACCTCTTAATCACAAGAGGAATGGTTGGTAGACTCTCAAACACTCCTAACGTAGGATTTGCCTATGAAGTTCAAGGGGTTGTTGACTATCTGACTAGTCATGGGGTTCAGGCACTACCAGGCCGAAGGTATTCAACTTCTCATTTGCAGGGATTAAACTGGATGACAACTTCCTTTTTGAGTTAGGTCATGACTAGTCATGAGGAAGATGATTATTGGGCAACCATACAGTATATGGCAGCGATGACAACACCTGAAATAGTAACACCTGAAATAGTAACACCTGAGATGCCAGCTGAAGAATCATTACCACCATTAAGGCATTATTTGTGGGACGAGGAGGGAACTTCTACTTAAGCAATATAAAACGCGCGGAACTTCTACTTAAGCAAAGAGAAATAATGCAAGACTCTTCAAACTTAGCAAGATTCAAATTGCAAAAGTAGGGAACTTACAAACTGTAGGACTTGTTTTCACAGGACTCACAAGACTCGTAATCGAAGTAAGGCTTGTAGTAAGATGTACTGCGTGCCTTGCAACGAAGTAATACACACACTTATATAGAGAGAGAAGGTAAGGAGGAAAGATAAGAATCGGGTACTCATTGGGCCCCATCGACATTCTTATCAATTCCCCTTTTACAGATGCCTCTTCCACTAGCACACCAATAATTCATAGCAATGCTAATATTCCCAGATGGACGGCTCCCCGAGGCCAATCCATTCAGGAATCTTTTATTTTATTTTTTCCTCCACTCAGTGACATAAAGGAGGAATAATAGTACCTATATTATTAAAGCAAAGGTCCACCACGTCCGCACCTTTCACTGTAGTCGAAAAGTAGCGGTTCTGATTGTTGCTTCACGGGTAAGGTTTGCAGCAGATTCGAGCTGGTCATTGATCTGCTTGACAACTGGGTACCAATTATCATAAAAGTTGTTTCCTGTAGTGCTCCGTCTTTTTCTGAATTCTTGCAGCTTAAGGAAGTGCAACGTGCGGTATTGTTCCATTGCTTTGATGACGTGTTCCGCAGCTTGCTGCTCCAATTCATACAGCTGTTGCTGTATTTCTTTGTATTCTGCGAGGTACTCGTTGAGAGATACTCCTTGCTGGTCCCGCATACACTGATAATGCAGGAGGTGAAGATATCGGTTATCCAGCCTGTCAATACTTGTAAACTCTGGATCAGTTGCCCATGAGCCTCTGGGCTTGGCTTCTGCTGGAACTCCTGTAGGGCTGGAGTTATCATGTCCAGGTCGTCGATTACTGCATCCGGCCATCCTGTAGGAATAAGACAAGTTATTAAACGAGATAATGCATCAGCTACCTGGTTGTCCTTGCCATCTATATGCTCAAAGTGAATAGGAATCCCCATGCCAGTTATGAAATCAGTAAAAGCCAACCAGCGAACCCTCGATGGCTTATTACTAGGAGATTTCTGGAAGAAGCTAATAATGGCCTGACAATCAGTGCGAATTACCAACTCCTCTTTGTCCAGAAAATATATTTTTAATGCCTCCAAAGAATTCATTACTGCATGAATTTCAGCATCAATAGTGGACTTAGGAGGATTAAACTTGCCACTTGCATATGCACATATTTTCTCACAGGATTTTGGATCAAATTTATGGGGCTTCCATTTGCAGATACCACCCCAACCATCCATACATCCATCAGTTTCAAGAATAATATAGCAATCTTCAGGTGGAATTTCCAGAGCCGGTAATCTTTTTCACTATGGACTTGATCTGCTTAACAAGCTTCCAATCCTGAGAATTCATTCGCTTGTCACCATTTGGGCTGGTCTTTGCATATAACGGCCCAAGTAATTTTCCCAGATTAGGGATATAATTTCTGGCATAGTTTAATAGACCCAACCAAGACCTCATTCCTTTCTTTGAAAGTAATTCCTTCTCCTGGAAATCCGTGATCTTTGTGATGATGTGAGGCTGAAGTTTAATTTTGCTGTTTCCCAACACTGCTCCCAGAAACTCTATTTCAGGAACACCAATTTTCATTTTTGTAGGGCTTAAGACTAAGCCATTCTTTTTGCAAATATCCAGCATTATTCTGAGATGTTTTGCATGGTCCTTTTCATTCTGAGAGAAAACCAGAATATCATCAATATAAACTGCTATAAATTCACTGGTCCCTTTAAAACAGTTATCCATTTTTCTCTGAAAAACTGCAGGTGCATTCTTGAGACCAAATGGCATAACTAACCATTCATAAAGCCCATCAGGAACCCAAAAGGCTGTCCATTCAATTGAGTCAGGATGCATAGCAACCTGATGAAAACCACTCTTTAAATCAAATTTTGAATAAATTTGACTTTTACCAACCTTTTGAAGAATTGTTTTTATCCCTGGCAAACTGTATTGATCCTTGTGAGTAATATCATTAAGGCGCTTATAATTGAAAACCATTCTTTCTTTGCCTTTAACCTCCTTTGCCTGTCTTTGGATCAATATAAGTACCTGAATTCACAATAATAGCTGTAGTTCTATGCCTACTCTTACTAGGCCTGATAACCTTTAATTCTAGCAGAGCTTCAATATGTCTGGTAAAAGACTGCTTCTGAGAAGGTGTTAAATTCTTCAAAGGTCTATCTTCAATAGTAAAATCAGGATTTTTAATATCAAGATGACAAACAATTTGATTTTTAGACCAGTGCTGCAAAGGATTTTCTCCAATATATCCTTGTTCTTTTAATTCACTAAGGAGTGGTTCAAGATGTACCTTAAAGCTTTCCTGAGTTTGACCAATAGAATAAGCAATCATCTCCTTGATTTGAATATATTCATCCTCATCCATATCCAATTCTTCAATAGCTGCAGCAGATGTAACAGCAGGTAAAGTGTTAATGGTGGTTATATTCTTATAGAAAGTTACCACGTTTCCTTCAATCCGAACTCCTCCATGCATAGCTCGGATAAAATTGCATCCGATGATCATCTGAATACCATCACCAAGAATCATAGGAAAACTATAAGTATATGGAATTCTGAATATGTTTTCACCTACGAACATCCTTCCTTGCTTCATTTTCATGTTAGCAGTCTGCTGAGAGTTAATACCACTGAATTTTACCATAAATGTATTTTCCTCCAAGGCAGATGCTGGGACTGAATTCTTGTCTACACAACAGGTTGTAGCTCCAGTATCAAGAATAGCCTTCAATGAGAATTTAGGAATACCTGGAATATCAATTTCAACCAACAAGTTGTATAGCATATTTTTAATCAATCTGGGTCCCCCACCAGTTAAGTTACTTATTTGTTCTCCCAATATAATATTGGCGAATTCCTCTTCATCTTCCTCAAGAATTTCCTTTCCTTTTTCTGGGTTTAATTCCTGAAATTCTTTTTCCAAATCTTTAGTTAAGACTGATTCATATTGAGATTTGTAGAATTTTACCTCATTCTGCAATCTTTCAATTTCTCCTTCACACCATGAGATATAGTACTGCTGCTCTTTCAAGGAGTTTGTAAGGTAGAAAAGGCGCCGGTGCAGAAGGTGCAACAGGTACTTCCTTCATGAAGTAATATGGACCGCATAGATTACAAGATGTAATCAGACATTTTGGGCAATGAATCCTAGCCCTCTGCATTGTAATTCTTTTGCAACAGGTGCAAGCATTTGGTTGTGGGGGAACAATTACCTCATTATGGTGCCAATCATGCTGACAGTTTAATTGTTCATCTGTTACTTTTACTTGAGGTCGATAACCTCCATCAACCTGCCCAAGCATAAATGCAGATTCATTTAATAAAAGGGTCTGGACTGACCTTTGTAAATCCTCAGTGCCCTCTTCTCCTTCTGAAATGCTGAAAATAGCATCACTTTGATTCTCACCTTCCTGTACTGACAAGGATTTCACAATCTTCCGGAAGATCAAGTTGCTCAAAGATTGCAACTCTTTTAACATTTCTTCTTTCATTAGGACATTCCCTTGCAAAATGTCCCTCCTGTCCACATAAATAACACTTACACTTTTTGTTTCTGATCAAATGCTTCCTCTTTTCTATTCTCGCATGAGTTGCATGAGGCTTGCCCTTGTAAGTTTTTGATCTTCTAACTCCATACGTCTTTGGTCCTTTATAATATCCTGGAATAGGAATCTGCTTGCAGAATGATAGGTTCTTAAGATTTCTTTTGTACGCTGCATCCCTGCATTCCTGCTCAAGAAATTCATAAGCAAAAAGTATTCTAGGTAATACTCCAACTGTTAGTCCAGAATATTTCTCATCATAAGCAGCTTTAATCCTGTCTCCCAGGTCATCTGGCATTTTAAGCCAAAGTTTTTCTGATAATTCTGGTCC
This sequence comes from Curcuma longa, assembly GCF_044706935.1. NCBI lineage: Eukaryota > Viridiplantae > Streptophyta > Magnoliopsida > Zingiberales > Zingiberaceae > Curcuma > Curcuma longa. The sequence goes on from NC_133865.1 coordinate 12,715,058, forward strand.
TGCATATAGCCTACCAGTTTTTGTAGCTAACCTTTTGAAATCATTCAGATAACTGACAATGTCTTTAACATTGTCACAAGACAATTTCTCCAAGTCTTTGTAGGCTTTATTTTGAATAGCTGTAGACCCTTGAGCTGGATCTTCTGAAGAAAATACCCTTCTGATCTGAGACAATATATTCTGAGTTCCATCCCTTCCATCACTGGTGCTTACTAAACCTTCATATTCTTGAGGGTAGCTCATCCTCCATTGTATCCAGACTAACTTTTCAGTTTCTCCCAAGAGATTTTCTATATACTCAGCTTTATCTCTTCCGTCAGTAAAGGCTTGACTTGCAACATGATTCTTTGTAATTGACTCCCATCGAGAAAAGACATCATGAAATAAACCAATTTGTTCTGGAATTACGAACATTGCACCTCCTTGCTGTTGAGCTGAAGGGAGGGTCCACATCTCATTATTACTTCCACCTCTGAATCTGGTCCTTGGAGGTTGTGCTCATAAATAGGTTGAGGTCGTTCTGGCCTCTTGATCAGCAGGTGGATACCCAGGAGGTCCCATAGCAACATCTTTTGCTGGGGTATATGGAGATGTTACTGCACTTGTTGAAGAATAAATATGCTGATCCTTTTTTCTTGCCTCCTGGTTTTCTGAAAACTTCCTTCAGTATTGGATAGTCCAGTTCAGAAAAACTGCTATCGCCTGATGATACCCTTCTTCTGTTTCATCTTTGATTGGTTTCTTTTCATCGGATTAAACTTCTGAATCCGGATTAATTAGACTTCAGGTGGATTTTTCATCATCGTTCGTTGGCTTAGGTGTTTCCTCTGTCAAAGATCAAGTGAGATTTATTATGGTAAGATAAAAGAGCATCTTCTACTATCATCATTTAAAGTTCAACCCATTAAACTTCTCGGGTCTACTTGTGATTGATTGGAAGCAGCACAATTAGGGTAGAAGGGGCTTGAATCCCAGATGTTGACAAGGGTAGCTTTATCAAGGATGAACCAAGGCTATGATAATCATAGTTTCCTAAACCCTATATATTCAAATGGATGATCATTTTTTATGACACATTAGCTAACCCACCACTAGTAATTAAGCATAATATATGACAAACTGATTTGTACCTGAACGTTGTCACGAAAGCAAAGAAAAGAGGAGGAATAGAAGAAGATTTCTTATTAGATGATGTTGTTTGGATTGAGGAAATGAGCTTATATTTATAGGCTCAAAATCCATTGGTGATCACAGATTAATGACTTTGTAACTCTCGGAGTTTGTAACTCTTGCATTAATGACCATTAATACGTCCATTTCATGCACTACAAGAAAAAGTAGCTCGATCGCTATTTACAAATAGCGATCGATTAGCAACGGATCAAATTCGTGTTAAAAAATCAGTTGTTGACATCATTTAGCAATGGAATTAAATTTTCATCGTTAATTAACGACGGATAATTAAACTTCCGTCGCTAATGTTAGCTATGGACTTAAACATCCGTCGTTATAATTAGCGATGGATAACTTAACTTCCATCGCTAATATAGTAAACAGAATGTACTGTTTTGTCTCAGATCTAGCAACGAACGTTTAATTCTGTTGCTAATATTGACGACGGTAGTTTAATTTTCCATCGCTAATTAGCAATAGAAATTTAATTTTTCATCGCCAATTAACGATGAGAGTTTAATTTTTCGTCTCTAATTAGCGACGAAAGTTTAATTTTTGTCTTTAATTAGCAATGAAAATTTAATATTCCATCACTAAAGTCCTTATAAATTTTGGCAAAACCTCTCCATTTTCACATTTTTTTATTTACATTTACATAATCAAACAATATATCATCACAAACCATGGGGGTTCACAATACAATCACATTCACAACACTTCCCTTTCAATGTATCAAATCCCCAACTCACACATCCACAACTTATTCACAAATCCACATATACACAAACAAAATAATATACACTAAAAAGGATACATCTCAAAACCAATCTAATAAATTTTCAACTTTAATCCCAACATATCAAATCCAATACAATAAATATTTAATATCTTAAATTTTAACTACCAACATATAATTTTAGTACATTATAATATGTACTAAAATTTTCTTTTTACATGTGTATAAGATTTTAACTTTGGCATAAAGACATACTATTGTAGTTTTACAAACAATGTTTGTAAATATGATGTATGACTCTATATTTTGAGTCATAAGGTTGAATCATATTTTACCACTATGGTTTAACATAAAGCATCAGTAAACATGATTTGGACCTAGTCGAGTCATAGGGATGATACTCGAAAATGAACATGTACAGATCACATTTCGTATCATTTTCATACACACATCCACATTTTATCTATGTCATTAATAAAATTAGAACTATGATTACTATTGAGTCTTGTTATAGTTATAGTAACTCTAACTTCTTTTGTCCTGTATTAATTAAATTAATGGATCAAATTATTTACGAGGTATTTAACCTATAAAATTTTGACATGTTGAGTTCAACTAAGGTATTGTGTAGTATATACAATATCAAATATAGCCTAAGTGGAAGATTGAAAGATTAAATCTCCATTTGGTGGGCATATACTTGAAGTAACAACACACAACAATTGTCATTAAGAAATTAAACCTCAATTAAGTGATCTAATGCTTGATGCATGAAAGAGAGTGTATACTATTGGATGTGGATTCAATATGTCGATCTAATAACTCGATTCGTTGTTAACGGATTATGAGCTTTAAGTGGATGATCCTTGCAGGATAGGCCAAGGTATATAAGGAAGAAGGTCAAACTTGATTTGAGCATCTTGATCTTGACTTTGGCGTCTTCTTCTTCCTCCTCTCTTCCCCATTGAAAAGGAACTTTAGATGTCGCTCATTCTTGCAGAAGACTCTACTACGCTTGCAGGAACTCCGATCAACGACAAGTAAGACGCAATGACATTACCTCTCGATTCAGGTCAGTCATTCAATTGTCGTTGCATTCAATTTTTCAATTTTAGCCTTATAGACAATGATAACTAGATCTTGTAGATACATCATTGATTTAGTTTGATGTATCACTAATGTTTTCACAATCTAGACTAGTATTGGTTTTTATTATGAAGGCACATCTAGCATGTGTAAGGTTTTAATTTCTCTAACGTCTCGATCATTGAATTAGGAACTTCATATTCTCACTTTTTGGCGTTTTAGATGGTGGCAAGACAATTTTGTCTTGCAACAAAACTTCCCCTTCACTTTTCTTGAAATGCTCGGCCTAAGATATCAAGTTGAGACGGTTGGGTTTTTCTTACCCTACTTCTAAGATATCAAGTTAAGACAGTTGAGTTTTGTTGGTGCAATCTTTGCCCCAAGAGCATTCAGTTTCAATGTTTGGCTAAACCATGTTTAAAGTTAGGCAATACTTGTGATTTAACATGTTTAATGCAAGTTTACAGAAAAGTCCAGGTTGAAGACTTGGCAAGGACAAGTCCAAGTGGGAAGTCTTGGCAAAGGAAAAGTCTAAGTGGGAAGTCTTGGCAAAAGAAAAGTCCAAGGGGGAAGTCTTGGCAAAAGAAAAGTCCAAGTGGGTAGTCTTGGCAAGGAGAAGTCCAAGGTTGATCTTGGCAAAGACTTGACATGATGAAGCTGATGGAAGCATCTCAAGCTAGTGCGAGGATGATGGAGCATCCAGGGGAGGCACGAGGCTATAGGAGGTGTTTGAAGGCCGAGGTCAAGGTCAAGAGAAGCTGAAATGAGATTTTTCAACTTTACCAGTCGACTGGCCCTGCCAGCAGTCGACTGCTCATAAATCAGACTTACACAGAAAAATCAGTCGAGCCAGAGGAAGACAGGAGTCAGTCGACTGGAGTATTGGAGTCGACTGATGCCAGTCGACTGGTCTTGGATCAGTCGACTGATATTTGAACGTTGGAAAAAGATGGCAAGCATTTAATGCGCTTTAATGCAAGATTTTGTTGCCGATTGAAGCCATCAGTCGACTGGCCCTGCCAGCAGTCGACTGATGTTGCAGAATTATAAAAGAAACCTGCTCGAGATCTGATCAAGAATTCTACCATTCTTTTGTCTCTTTGCGCTTCTTTTGAGAACTTGTTGTTCTCTGATTCTTTGCTTTCTTCTTCTCCTCCAAAACATTATTTCACATCATTTTTGAGGAGAACGAAAAGGTTGTAAAGGTTTCTCCGCCTTCGAGGTTTTCGAGAAGGAGACGATTCATAGTGCAGCGGGTGTGTGCGTGCGTGTGGATCCTTGGAGTAGTCACCTCTGTGGAGGTGGATACCAAGTAAACGAACCGGGTTAGCGTTGATTTATTGTTTTCTCTATTATATTTTGCTTCCGCTAACACTCTTGCAGAGAAACAATCAAAGAAGATTCGAAAAACGCTATTTACCCCTCTCTAGCGAACCAATCGATCCCAACAAATTTTTCTTACCCTACACTTTGGGTCTTTCCTTTATAAGATTAGTTCATAGTAGTGAGTATTTCGAGGTTTTATGGTTGATTCATGGCCACTCCTCGAGTCTGTCTACCTTTGTTGGTTATGGAGGTGCAGTTTGGATGGCAAATTCTCGATAGGTTTGCCTTACCTTATGTTGATGAGTAGGGGGTGTGTTGATGATCAAGCACATTTGGTGTGGCAGTCGTTGTTTGTTCCTGAAGTTGAGGTTTTTATTAGGTTTCACTTTAGGAGTACATTCAGTACCAAATTGGAAATAAATACCAAAAACATTTTAAGAAAGGGGATCTTCTAGCTCAAATACTCTTGTGCCCTTTGTGGAAATGGAGCTGAACAATCAAGACATCGTTTGTCTCGAGGTTTTATGGTTGATTCATGGCCACTCCTCGAGTCTGTCTTGTTGGGTTGCAAGGATACAAACATAGTCCCATATCTAAAGTACATAGAAAAGATCATAGGGATTAAAAGGATGGAAAGTATCTCAATTGGTATAAGGTCTTTTGGGGAGAGCCCAAGAACAAAGCCATGAGAGTTTAGGCCCAAAGTGGACAATATCATACCATTGTGGAGATATTTTGATTCCATCGGTACTAACAAGTGGTATCAGAGTGAGACCACTCTTCACCGGACTAACAGCCGGATGAGCCATGATCCAGATCTAACCATGTGGTTTGAACCTTAAACAAAGAAAGTAGGTGCTCCCATGTCTGAATTAAGAGGACCAGACACCAGGTGAGAAGTCCTAGTAGGTCGGATGGACCGAGAGGCAAAAAGTTCTAGTTGCGACTAGGTGGGAAGTCCTAGTAGGTCGGGTGGACTGAGGGGCAAAAAATTCTAGTTGCGGCTGGTGGGAAGTCCTAGTAGGTCGAGTGGACCAAGGGGCAAAAAGTCCTGGTGGGTCGAGGATTCAGACATCAAAAACAACGTTGAGGGGGGTCTATGGTCCTTTGTTTGAGGGGGGGATTGTTGGGTTGCAAGGGTGCAAACATAGTCCCACATCTAAAGTACATGGAAAAGATCATGGGATTAAAAGATGAAAAATATCTCCATTGGTATGAGGCCTTTTGGGGAAAGCCCAAGAACAAAGCCATGAGGGTTTAGGCCCAAAGTGGACAATATCATACCATTGTGGAGATATTTTGATTCCATCGGTACTAACATGTCTGCCTTTGTTGGTTGTGGAGGTGCAGTTTGGATGGCAAATTCTCGATAGGTTTGCCTTATCTTATGTCGATGAGTAGGGGGCGTGTTGATGATCAAGCACATTTGGTGTGGAAGTCGTTGTTTGTTCTTGAAGTTGAGGTTTTTAATAGGCTTCACTTTAGGAGTACATTCAGTACCAAATTGGAACTAAATACCAAAAACATTTTAAGAAAGGGGATCTTCTAGCTCAAATACTCTTGTGCCCTTTGTGGAAATGGAGCTGAACAATCAAGACATCGTTTGTCTCGAGGTTTTATGGTTGATTCATGGCCACTCCTCAAGTCTATCTACCTTTGTTGGTTGTGGAGGTGCAGTTTGGATGGCAAATTCTCGATAGGTTTGCCTTACCTTATGTCGATGAGTAGGGGGCGTGTTGATGATCAAGCACATTTGGTGTGACAGTCGTTGTTTGTTCCTGAAGTTGAGGTTTTTATTAGGCTTCACTTTAGGAGTACATTCAGTACCAAATTGGAACTAAATACCAAAAACATTTTAAGAAAGGGGATCTTCTAGCTCAAATACTCTTGTGCCCTTTGTGGAAATGGAGCTGAACAATCAAGACATCGTTTGTCATGTTTTTTCTAGGGAGTTGTAGGAGGATGAAATATTGTGTACTCCTATTTATTTCTGTTTGACACCTCCAGCTGTGATCTCAGTTGAGAGTTGAAACCTAGGAGTCACATTGCTCTCGTAGGAAGGAAGCTTTGAGTCATCATACCCTCATCCATACACAACTCTACTCGATTTGGTCGACTAGATGTGCACACAATCTTTGGCAACCTAGGGTTGATGCTTTATCTTTGCAGTCAATCCATGAAGGAAGCTCATAGACTCTTAGGGTTACAGTTATGACAAGAATTGCCCTGGTTTTGGGGTGCTTAATCACTCTTCCATGTATCTTGACACCTCAACTCATGTAATTCATGATTGCATATATAGCATTAGGATACTTAAAATCTTACATATACACAATTAGGGAATTTTCCTTTCCTAAAAGAAATAAAATCATTTAAGTTGGCAAGAGTTTGATTGTCCTTAACTTTTAAGCATTATATGAAGGTTTTTAAATTTGATCAACTATTGAAGTTTCATTAATCTTCTTTGATAAATTTATTTATTTAATAGGATCTGACAATTGAATATTTTAGAATGATATCTGATTAGGAAAAAAAAGATGATTGATATGAATTAAAATGCAAAATGAAAAAAAAGTTAGAAAATGAAAGTAACAATTGCTAAACAATAATAAGGACAACTTCAAACATATAATTTTAGTCTACAGGTATTTCAAATTAACGATACTGATGAAAATCCAAAGGTTTAGCAGTATTAAATTTTGTGATGAGAAATATGCTATCTCATTATTTTGAAGGGGTAAATTTGCATTTGCCCCTTCCCTATTGAATTCCATAATTCTTGCTGCACCATTACTCTAACCACCTCTTTGTGAAATAGTTTAGCCACATGCAAATCACTATATTTTTCAGAACAAGAAGTCAGTCAGTTTTATAATTACAGAAATAAAGCTTTATTTAGCAGCAAAATGAAGTCATACTTTCACCATGAATTTAGCAGCAAAGATGTATAGTTTTTTCTCTATGTTTTAGTTCCAAGCTGTCTGAACCACAAGTACACTCAACTGAAATGATGAATGCTATGAGGATGAACCCAAACTAATGAGAAGCTTGATTGAGCAATCACCAAACTGTGAGAATTTTGATTGTTAAGGTGAAAAACAAAAAAATATTGGAGACCATGTTTTTTCAGTCAAATTGAAGACCAAGTTTCAGGATTCATAATGCTTCCCTTGACTGTTGTATTTGGTTAATAACAAAATGGTGCAAGTCCTTTCCTTTTTCCTGCTTCTGCAAAGCAATATTGCAGTTTCACATTAGTGTTGTGCTGAATGAAACACATGGTCCTCTACAATAACACCAGAATCTATGGTTCCTGAGGATACATTATCAGATGCATAAAATAAGGATGTATTTCCTATATAAAATGAAGCAGTATAAAAAATTGCACCATAAAAGAAAACTCAAACTCAGCAAGAAGGAAAATATTATAAATCAAAGCAAAACATTTACTAACCTGAATTAAAAGGTTATCAACCAGAGTGAGATGATAGATTCAGGGACATTCTGCCAACACTCTGAGAGTCACAAGTAGCAGTTCCCATAATTAAATCATTTGTTTTGAGCTTCTCTTAGTTAATTATATAGTCTCACTTTTGGCGCACCGAATAATGCCAGAGTCCAGACTGGGGCCTTGCTTTACACAGATTGATCGAGAAAATTTTGATTAGCCCTGAATTGTGGGATCAAAACTTGCATGGGGGATTTTCTTACATATATACTTAAAAAATGATAGTTCTGAATTGTCAAAGAAATTAATCTCTAGTTGTACTTCTTGGACCATTTCCTGCTAGCCCTCGTGCCTTCTCAATGAAATTTCGCTCTGAGGATGAAGTAGATCCTTTCAGGCTGCAGGAAAATACAGTGATAAAATTAATAATAAATATAAACCCTGAACTGAAATTGTGAAGCAGGATGATGGTGGTATGCTCATGAAAGGCATGCATCGGTTTAAGGAACCATTAGCAAACATTAAAACCCCTATGGGCATGGACATGTGGATAATTCTAGCACAGGAAGGTATTATTAATTTTGACAAGAAGCTGTAAAGCCCAAGGGCAGTCTTTTGGAAAAGCCTTGAAAAGAATATAACATTGACTAAAGTTGATAAGTTGTCCACGTAATATTATAGCGAAACAACTGATTCATCGCTACATTAAAGGAAAACAAGAATGAAATTCTCATGTTATCTTCTAATCGCCATAAAAAATTTGTTTGAAGTTTGATCATTTCAATGTTATATAAGGGGGATTGTAGAGAAAACTTTTTTTACATGAATTAATTTAAATTATCAAGCATGCATAAATTCAACTACAGAAATTCAGTAGCTTTGATTAGGTAAAATAAAATGTAGATCATACCATATGTATTGACAAACTGGTCTATTCAAATTGTTCTTTCTTCTAAATTCAGTTGCATATTTCTGCAAAGCGGATTGGGCTTAATCTTCTACCACTCTTTGAAAAACTTATCATAATCAAGCTCCAGCGAGATTTTCACAACCCATAGACATGTGAGCTTATACCAGAAAACTGACCTTCCTCTCTCATCTTTACTGTCAATTCCCTCAATAACCCACATATTTTTTCCTGCCCTTGCTGGAACTTCTCGCCAGCTAAGAAAGTGTGGACCTCATTATTCACCTCAACAAAACTATATCCAGGTATCTTCCTTATTCCTCTCTCTTCCATTGCTTTCTTAACCCCAATCATCTGGTCCCACTTCTCATCAAAAGCATATATATTTGAGAGAAGGTTATAGTGTGCAGCATGCTCGGTCTCCATCTTTAGTAGATTTCTTGCCACCAATTCACCCATATGAATGTCATGATGTTTCATACAAGCAGCAAGCAGTGCACACCGAATGTCAGGGCTGACAGGGCTTGGCATGTGTTCAATGAGTAACAAGGCCTCTTGCAATTTCCCAGCACGTCCAAGGAGATCAACCATGATACTGTAATGCTCTAAACAAGGTTTGACCCCAAAAACATGGTTCATGCTATCGAAAATCCTTCTCCCTTCCTCAAGCAAACCAGCATGACTGCACGCAGACAATATTGTGACAAATGTAACTGCATTAGGTGCAATTGATGTTTGGATCATGTGCTCAAAAGTTGCAATTGCCCGAACTCCAAGACCATGCATTCCATATGCAGCTATCATAGAACTCCACAATACTACATCCTTCTCATCTGTGATTTGGAACACTTTGGCAGCATTATCCAAGCAGCCACACTTGGAATACAGATCAACGACTGCAGAACTAACAAAAACCTTTTTGTCGAAACCACTCTTAATTAAGAATCCATGGAGACAGAGAGCTTGGCCAAGATTTCCTAATTGTGAACTCGCTGTGAGAACCTTCACCATTGTGACAGCATCAGGATTAGGTCCATCTGATAATAACTCCTGGAACATTTTCAGAGATTCATTGGCCATACCATTTTGAGTCATACCACTAATGACAGCAGCCCATGTAACTACATCCTTCTCAGGCATTTTATGGAATATATCTATTGCATCAGGAGAACATGAACACTTCATGTACATGTCAATAAGTGCAGTTGAAACAGCCAACTCTGAATCATATCCTCTACGGGTTGCAAATTCATGCACCTTTCTACCTTCATTGAGATCAAGAGTCAATGCACATGCTTGAAGCACACTAACCAAAGTAACAGAATTAGGTTCTACTCCATCCTCAATCATCTTCTTATACATCTTCAAAGCTGCAGGGCCATCCCCATTCTGAGCATAACATGTAATCATGGAGCTCCAAGTAATAACATCTCTAACATGCATTTTGTCAAACAATTTTCTTGCTGCATTAATCTCACCCAATTTAGCATATAAGTTCAGGACGGAATTTGCAAGTGGCAAATCGTACTCAAAGCCCATTCGAACCAAAAATCCGTGGCAGGATTTTCCAGAAAGAAGGTTGCCTAACTGTCCAAGTGCAGATACCACACTGATGAGTGTGACAGGACTAGGAATTATATTCTTCCCGACCACGTTCCGGGAAAAGAATGACAAGGCCTCTTCTGCATTTCCATTCTTCGTGTACCCAGTGATCACCGAAGTCTGAAGCACCAAGTCTGGCGCAGTGAATTCCTCGAGCACCATGACGGCATCGCCCATTTTCCGGCACCTGCAGTACAACTCCACTAGAGACGAACCAACAAACATGTCAGAGAAAGCTTCTCCCATTTTGATGGAGCGACAGTGGACAGTTTGGCCAGAGCGCAATTCCGAGAGTGCGGCGCACGCTTTCAGCGCGACAGTGAAAGTGAATTGATCCGGGCGGCCATGCAGTGACCAAGAATTGATCATGCGGCGGAAAAGCCTAAGCGTTTCAATCCACTGACCGGCATGAGAGTGAGCTCGAAGAATGGCGTTGTAGAGGAAAGTATTCGGGTGGGGAATTTCGTCAAACAACTGGCGGGCATGCTGAGTGTGGCTCAGTCTGGCGTATGCAGATGTCAGGCGGGTGGCGAAGAAGCAATCGGCGACGGCAAGTAGACCAGAACGGAGGAGGAGGTAGTGGAGGGAAGCCAAGGACTTGGCATCAGTGGAGGATGCGACGAGCTTGGACAAGCATTCGCTACTTCTCATGTATTCTTCAATGGCGGCAGCCGCGACACAAAATTATTCCTTAAACCCATATAATTTATCTAAATGTTAATTACTAATTTATTACATTCCTCATTTATTCATTTCCGTTTATGATAAAGTTTTGTACATATAAAATCTGAATTCAATCAATAAAAACTATGAACTTTTATAAACTTTTATATTTAAAAAAAAATTATATTTGAAAATTTCAGATTTATTAGTTTAAAATATTTAGAAATATAAAACATTTAGTTTAATAAAATTAAATTATTGTTAGAGATAGAAATGATAAAGATTTAATTGATTTTAATAATACATTATAGTATAGTGATAATTTTATTATTTAATAATTAAAATAAAATATATTACATGATATGTTATTTGATTTGTTAAACGATAGTATTGCTTCGTCATCGTATATCAATAAAATATTATTATAATATTATCGGGCTTTCTTAGTCAAATATTAATAAATTAACTAATAATAGTTAACAATAATATAAATGCTCAATAATTGTAAAAATTGTAGTAGTAATAATACTATTAAAAGTAATAATAATAGTGAATAATTAATCATAATACTATACTAATAAAGTTAAAATAACAATAAATAATAATAATTTATTTGCATAAATCTGTCATTCTTAATTTAACTTTTTGAAAATGGAAAATTTTCATCTTATGATATTTTTACAATATCATTTTTTAAAAATTAACTTACCTGATGCAACGGTAGGAATTTACCCCCGATGATGTGATGATAGAAATCCATCTCATATTCAAAAGTGATGATGTCGAAGTTTTCTCCTCGCTTTCTTCTCGTAACGTAATCGACTATGCAAAGAATAACATGCGTCAAAGGACTCGTTGGGAATACCACAGGTCCTTACAATGGTTAAGTCATCATGGAGCCCCCAAATAGTATAATAGAAAGAAGAAAGGATAAACAATTGAGTAAAAGCGGGTGATATCCGATAGTAGAGAGTCCTCCTCCCCTTACTTTGTATAGGGAGAAAAGCTCCTACCTCACTAAAGGACGTCATTGTAGCTGTCATGTCCCTTTACATTATGGTAACTATCGTCTCCTTTCGTATTATGGTAATTGTGTGTCCCTTTGCATGTCAGAAGATTGGAAGGTTGAATCAGCGGCAAGTCGAGAAGTCAAGGGATAGGACCATCTCAGTAGGTCGAGAGGTCGGACCAGTGGCAAGTCGGACCAACTCGATAAGTCGAGAAGTTGACATGTCGGCGCAACAGGTCAGACCAGCTTGGCAAGTTGGATATTGATGATATTTGCATTGACTAAATCCTGAACACACCACATGGCTCCTGCATATCTGCATTGACCGAGTTCTAAACCTACCACATGGCCCCTGCATATCTACGTTGACCGAGTTCTAAACCTGTCACATGGCCCCTGTATATCGGTGTTAATCAAGTCTTGAACTTGCTACATGATTAGATCGCAAACTTCCTCCCTAAGTCTAGTCGAAAAAAGGTGCAGTCCAACTAATTAGACAATTGTCTTGTCAACGACTTTGAGGTCCTTGACATCATAGTTCATGTGGCTGAGATGTTGGGAGCAAAGGAGAAGAGCAAGAGGGAGCAGTTGGTGGCCGAGGTGGAGCACATCATGGTAAAGCTAGAACGAAAAGCTACAATTCTTATTAAAAATTGGAAATAAATGCTATCGAACCTTGTGTGAAGATAATGACTCAAAGCTTGCCAAGGCTGAGGGCGAGAAACCAATCCATGACTAAGTCTTAATTGCAAGAATAAGTGTCGACTCTGTCCGAGACAAAGGAGTTAGTTGTAGGTCACCTTGTCCTGACGGAGGAATTTAGTTGGAGGCGACTGCCCCTAATAGAGGAATTTAGTTGTAGGTAACTTTGATATAGTTGTAAGCACTTTGTTTTTGACAGAGAAATTTAACTAGATGTGACTCTATCTTCGCAGAGGAATGATGTGACTCTATCTTCGCAGAGGAATGATGTGACTTTATCTTCACAGAGGAATTTAGTTGTATGAGATTCTATCCTTGATAAATAAATTTAGTTGTAGGTGACTCTATTCCTGATAGAAGAATTTAGTTGGTGTCAATGATGTCCTTGACAGAGAAATTTAGTTGTAAGTGATTTTATGCCGGATAGAGGATTTTTTTTAAAAGTACTTAAGATTTTCTAGAGACAAACACTAAATTTATCATTTATAAATAAATAGATAGAAGTAAATACTACAAAGATTAGTAAATCGATAATGGGAATGAATTATAACAAGAGTTAATGATAAAGTCTTGATTATTCTAAAAGACTAAAATTCCATCTGAAGTCCATGGGTTTAGGAGAGTAAGTATTGATCCAAGATCTAAGGCTTGAAAAACATATAAGTATCTATTATAGCGTAATTACTGTAAAAGATTGACACCAAGAGCTTGTCACATGGCCTTCCATCCAAACAAGTATGTGAATTAACTTGAACCACTCCCCTTCTCTCGCGCATTGTGTGGTGGTAAGAAACAGAGTACTTTTCCTAAACAATCAGGGTTCAAAATCCTAGCAACACATGCATATGACGTTTGAATAACTAGTGACATTGGGGTATGACGTTAAAAGTCATCTTGCTTCCTAGATTTATTCGGTGGGTGGAATGTGGAGTCGGATTATCCACCCTAAAATTAATTGGTGTAAGTTGGATGCCTGGTATTAAAAAAGTATATGAATTAACTTCACTAGTAACTCCATTATCACAATCTAAGACTTCAAACCACATTCTAGAGGGAAATCTAATCTTTATCATAATCTAAATCCCTGTTTCAGCATAAGGAGTAGCATGAAGTAGAATAAATATGATGATCAAGAAAATAATGATTGTAACCAAATTTACAAAGAAAATATGTAAGTGGTGGGAAAGAGCAACCGAAGTGGTGTGAACAGAAGAGAACCAACAATATGTTGCTCAATTGTGTAGTCATAATATCCAAGCGTTGCTGAAGTGGCTTGCATTTCCATCCACGAAAAAGGAAGCCAAAGCCTGAATCTGCTTTGAATAGAGAAAACGTATAAGGTAATGCAGAATATAAACATGTTCAATTGTCCTGTTGTGAATAATGTGAACAATTAAGTTTAATTGAAGCAACCTCTCCAATATGAACAAAAATGTCCTGCTAGTAGTGTCAGCAGATATAGTAGAGAACAATATAACTCTGGTAGGTACAATGTCGACTCTCAACGTTGCCTCCAAAAGATTCAAGGACCATAGCCCGGCCTTTTCATATGCAATGCACTTCCCAAGTAAGCAGGCACTTGCCTTGCAGTTCCATACCATCAACAAGGGATTGGACTTTGAGTGCGAAAGGAATTGGTTAAATGCCAAAATAAAATAAACAAATAAAAAAATTAATTCTTGATGGCAACTTATAAGTTATAAAATATCTATATACACTTTTTTATTGGATTAGAGTCTAGGACATTGCTATCTTAGATGGCCCCAAGTTCACATGTAATCTGCATTTTATCTTACATTGGCACTACGCTATAATGAATATAAGATTTTTTTCTCAATATATAACACATTGATACATATTCTATCTCACATATATTGTGGCCTATTTATTTTAATACATATGATTAATTCGATCAATTAAGTCCTTCTTATTCATTTTTTTTATATTCTCCTCCGAGTTAAGAAGAGTAGATATTTTTTTTACCTATATTTCATGTTTATTAGAAAATTATTTGTGATAAATTTAATTAAGGTTGATTGTATAAATCTAATAAAAAATTAATGAGATTATAATATATGATTATCTCAAAAACTAACTTATTTATATATTAGGATTTACGAAGAGAATTTTTTTATTAATATAATTAAAATGCAATTACAAAGAAAAAGAAATCTTTTATAGTAATGAAAGTATTTTGAATTTAAAAATAAATAATAATTACATAGGATTCTTGCAACCTGAAATGAAAATAATAATATCAAAAATACTTGATTAAATTTAAACAAGATATCCACGGGGATAATTAATGCAACATCTTTATCTTGGTTCACAAGATCACATACATAGTTTTGTTGATATAATCAATTCTGGTTGACTAAGTTAACTAAGTTCGAATTGATTCAAGTTAGATTTTGATATTTGATCAATATATTAGTTTGACATCAAGTATGTCAAGGTTGATTGGATACTTAACGGAATTAGAAATTCCAAGTGAATCAAAGTTGACCGGATATTTGGTGATCGAAATTTCAACGGAAAATTGGCAAGAGGAAAGTTCAAGTGAGTCAAGGTTGATCGAACAATTAGTGATTGAAAGTCCAATGGAAAGTTAGTATATAAGAGCAAAGTCCAAGTAGGTCAAACTTGATTGGATACTTAGTGATCGAAAGTCCAACAGAAAGTTAGCAAAAGAAAAATCTAAGTGGATCAAGGTGGATCGGTTATTTGACACAAGATGTAAAGTTTAAGTGGGTCATGGAGGACCGGATACTTGGTGATGACGAAAATCCTAGCAAGTCAAGGTTGATCGAATATTAGGCAACGGAAAGTCCTAACGGGTCATGGATGATTGGATGTTGGGCAAAGGAAGTCTTGGTAGGTTAATGTTGGGCAAAAGAAGTCATGGTAGGTTGAGGTCAATTGGATACCAGGCAAGACACGAATTTAATCTTGAAAATGTTAAAATTAAGGTTAGCAATCGATGGGGGGGGGGGGGGGGGGGGGGGTAACTGCTAAACTTAGAATTTGGGTTTATTGCTTGGAATTGATTGGTGCAATCGATTACTGTCAAGCAATCAAATGGAGCAATCAATTGCTTGACTATGACCAACAAACTGAAAACCTCGAAATCAATTATTGGTTTGACTGAGAGCTTCCAATCGATTGATGCAATTGATTGATCAAATAAAATAGTTATTTTGCAGGTTTAAACAGTCATATCCAACGTGACAGTCGATTGGTAAAGAAGATCAATCAATTAGTAGACAGATTTCAGCTCGATGTCAACCCTAGAAAAGGGGATTTTATGCAGAGGAGACAACATCAGTTCTTTCTTGGAGACTCCGAGGTAAAGTGATGGTGCATTTCCGAAATGATAAAAGGTTATTCCAAGCAACAAGAAAGCGTTTAAAGTAAAATCTCATTTGTAAAGTTATTTTCACTTTTATTTGTATTTGTATTTATGGTTCTTGTTGTATTATTATGTTCTTGTAAGAACAAAGTGTACAAGGCTTCTCTATCTTTGGAAGGTATTCGAAAATGAGGATTTCTTAGTGGAGAGAGATTGTAGAAGTGTACCCTTGGATTAATCGTCTCAAGGAAGTGAATACTAAGTAAAATCAAGGTGTTATACATGTGGGATCAATGTTGATTCAAGAATCCCTCTGTGTAATCAAACAATGACCACGAGATTAAGACGAAAAGTGATCGAAACTATTTATCCCCTTTAGCTCGTATTGGTCTAATAAGTGGTATCAGAGTGAGACCGCTCTTTATTAGATTAACCTCCGTCGGAGCACCAACTAGAGGTATAAGATAAAGTCTCAGATTTTGAAGGGGTCAAATGGAGTTTAAAGATGAATTTAAATACGATATTAGAGTTTCACTACCATTTGGATTATGTGGTTTTTATCTTTGGAAATCAAGAACGGAAATTTTCTTGATGATGGATATAGAGTAATGATTTTCTCTAATGGAAGGATTTGAAACTCAAAGAAATACAAAGGGAAACGTTTTCGGAAGAACAAATGAAATGATGAGCAAGTTCAAAAACCTAAGGCAAATGAAAAGGTTGGTGTAGGGAGCACCAGTTTGCCTCCAAGATTTCGATATTTGACAATAAACCTAGTTCTGATCAATTTGACCAAAAATTAATCCAAATAGGACCTAATATTTAGATGTAAGTAAAGTTTAGTCAAGTTAAAGTTGACCAAATGACTAGCAAGAAGTCCTAGTCAGTTGAACATGGCAAGGAGAAGTCCTAGTTGAAGGCTAGGCAGAAGAAGTCCTAGTTGGAGGCTAGACAAAAAGTTTTAGTTGGAGGCTAGGCAGAAAGTCATGGTAAGTGAAGCTGGGTAGGAAGTATTGGTGAGTGAAGTTGGACAAGAAGTCCTAGTGAGTGAAGCTGGCAAGAAGTCCTAACTAGAGGTTAGGCAAGGGAAGTCCAAGCAGATCAAGGGTGATCGGATGTTTGAGAGATGAGAAGTCTATCGAGTGACTAGTCCTAACTAGAGGTTAAGCAAGGAAAAGTCTAAGCAGGTCAAGGGTAACCAGATGTTTGACAACTAAGAAGTCTACTAAGCGACTAGTCCTAATTAGAGGTTAGGCAAGGAACAGTCCAAGCAGATCATAGATGACTGGATATTTGACAAGTAGAAAGTCTATTGAGTGACTAGTCCTAACTCGAAGTTAGGCAAGCATGAATCTAGTAAGTTAGATCTACAAGGTCAGACTTAGATAAGCCTAGTAAGTCAAACAGACTACAATTAAGCTTAGGTTGCTTGTTTGTTATATGCTAAGCTTGCAGGAACTAGGAGCTAGAAGCAAAACTGAAGAAGCATAAGAGAAGCCAACAGAAGCAGTCGAACCACGCCCTGAGTCAACTTAGGTCAAACCTGGTTGAACTCATTTTGAGCGCCTGGATCATACTCTAGGCGCCCCTGGATAGTCCAAGCACCCGGAATAGGAAAATCAACCTCGATAAAGACCGATGAAATTTGATTGGAATGAATTGATCCGAGATGCCCGAAAAGGAATTTAGGTACCCAAAAGAGTCTTATAAAGCCCCTAGCATGCATGTAAGATCAAAGGCAACGAATCTACTCTTACTTTGTGATCCTATGGTGTTATTGAACATGAACGAAACCTTGCTCGTGCGACCAGGGAAGCTACAGGATGGGTGCACTATGCTTAGGACTTCTAGATCAATTGACTCAAGAGTTTGCTTGTGTTTATCTTATTATTTGTACTTCACTTTCCTTATTATTATATTGACTATAAGACGAGTTTATCCGCATCAAGAAAGACCGAAAATGAAACTATTAGTGGACGAGTACCTCTCGTACATAAGCCTTGGATGTACTAACCTTGGAGGGTTAGAAACCAATTAAATCTATGGGTCTTGTGTGGTTTGTTTATTTTGTTGCTAGTCTTTTTTATAGAACTAACAAATGAACGAGCGAGATTCACCCCCCTCTCACACATGCATCAATCCTACAAAGGTAACTATATTGCTAGTTAATATTTTTCCTAACAATATCTTGTGCAAGATAGGTACATACTAAGATGTCAAGGAGCTATAAGGCAAGTTGGTTAAGCTCTATGAAGATCCGTTATTGGCACAAAGTAAAGATGAGCCCAACAAGGGAGATTCGATGACACTACAGCACAATGATTCAGAGGTTGAGTGGTGATCAACATCCGAGGAGGATATTGAAGAAGCATTCACCTCAAGGATTAAGGGGGAAAGACCTTTGCCACTGGAATGAGAATAACTTTCTATATCTGGGACCAATGAGGAAGAAGATGTTGGTGCAATCTTGTCCCAAGTGATTTTGATTTTAATGTTTGGCTAAAATGAGTTTAAGTTAGACAATGTTGGTAATCTAACTTGTGTGGTTTGAGTCCACAGGAAAGTCCAGGTTGGAAGACTTGGCAAGGATGAAGTCTCGGAGGCACGGTGTCTCTTGGCAAAGAGAGACTTAGCACGACAAAGCTGAGGGAAACATCTCAAGCTAGTACAAGGAAGGGCACGAGGCTTGTGAAAGGCGTTTGAAGGCTTGCGTCAAGGCTAAAGGCTGAAAAAGGAGCTGAATGGGGAGTTTCAGCTTGAGCAGTCGACTGACCCTTGGAGCAGTCGGCTGCTGGTTGATCAGAAGCACACATTGAAGTCATAGAAAGATCAGTCGAGTGGAGTAGTCGACTAGAGCAGTCGACTGCTCATGGTGCAGTCGACTGCTAGGTGACCGTTGAGGCAACAACTGACTGATTAAATGCATATTAAAGAGCCATTGAATCCCATCAGTCGACTGGCCCTTGGATCAGTCGACTAGTGTACGGAAAATCATAAAAATAGCAAATGACGCCGAAGAAAATAATTTTCTTTTCTGATCATTTTCTCTGGCAATTCTCTAATTTTGTAAAGCACTTCTCTTCCTCCTTACTTCACTAATTAATCTTGTGAAATAAAGAGATCAGATTGTGAGGATTTTCTCCACCTTCGAAGCGTGCTTCGAGAAGGAGGGTTTCATAGTGAAAAGGTCGTCGGTGTGTGTGTAGATCCTTGGATTAGTCACCTTGTAAGAGGTGGATACCAAGTAAACAATCGGGTTAGCGATTGTTCTTAATCTTTCATATTTATTTTGCTTCTGCTAACATTTTCGCAGAGAAATTTGAAGAATCGCTATTCATCCCCTCTAGCGAACGCACCGATCCCAATAGAAGAGGGTGTCACTTCTACGAGTAGAGATAGTTCAACTCAAGAAGATATATCAATTTCAATTCATAAAAAATAAAGATTACATTATTTATTTTGAGTGTAGAGAAAAAAGACACAAAATAAGTATCTGAGATTGACAAAAAAAAAGACATCTGCCATGGTACACAAGGTGAAAGAAAAATCAAAAGAGGTTGACCCCATGATACGCAAAAGCAATGAGCACATTGTGTGCTTCACATGCAATCAAAAAGGACATTACCAGAATTAATGTCCAAGCGGGAGACATCGAAGTAAAAAAAAGGGAGGAAGCTCAAATTTAGGGAGAGTTTCTAAAACAAGAATCAAGGTATCATCATTTAATAGAATTTCCTCATCTTATAACAAGGAGCATATTAGAAATAAATTTTATCATCTTAGTGCAAGGTATCATGAAAATAGAAAATATAAAAATTTTAAAGATAACTTTGGGTCATATCATGCTAAAATAACTCCACCTAAGGATAAAAAGAATCTGGATAAAAATTCTAAGAAGACTAGATACATGCTTAGGAAAAGAAATGATCAAGTTAGAAATTAGAAGTCAAGGATTAATTACTTAGAAATGGAAAAATCAAGTTTTGAGGTCAAGACTCGATGAGTTAGAAAAAACCCTTAAAAATAACAACTAATATTAAAGGGTCCAAGAAGTAAGACCTAGGTTTGGGAAGATAAGAGTCATCTATGGACAAGATAGGTTTGGGATACAAATCTAATTCCAAGAAAAGCATGACCTCATACCATAGAGTTTCCTATAACTATGGAACTAACTTTAGGTCTAGGAATCAAGTTAAGGTTACAAGGAAGGTTATCCCTAATGTTGATCTTGATGAAATTAGTGTGACAAAGACTTCTAACACGTCTAAGAAAGTCATTCGGAAGGTATCTAAGAAAATTATCTCTAGTGAGTACCTAGTGCATCAAAGAGCTCTAATAGGTAGTGGATTTCTAAGAGTGTGATCTCTTCACACTAGATGGGTATAAGGTGTGTTAGCCTTAATTAGAAGGGTAATTTATCTAATCATAGTGAAGTTGACATTTTAGAGCATTTTAAAGTATTGTGATATCTTAAAAATGAGAAGTTGATTTTATCCTTGATCATAGAGTGCCAATAACAATTAAAGGTTTGGGATTAATCAAATTGGCAAAGTAGGATAGAATCCAAGAAGTGCCAAGTTTGGGGTTTTGACATATTTAAGGGAGATAGGACCACCTTTGTCAATCGTGGATTTAGCTTGGTGATTAGTTGATGACACTTAGATAAAAAAATCTAAGTATCTTCTTATAAGTCATAACTACCATAATTGTATATCATATCACATGTCATGACATCATATCATATATTCATATTGTCAGGAAAAATGATACATGGTATGTCATGCATGCATCATTTATGTTATGATAGATTTCTTTTTAAAGTTGTGCATTTGATTTATA
The DNA here is from genome assembly GCF_044706935.1 of Curcuma longa. Lineage (NCBI taxonomy): Eukaryota > Viridiplantae > Streptophyta > Magnoliopsida > Zingiberales > Zingiberaceae > Curcuma > Curcuma longa. The sequence continues at coordinate 12,735,898 of NC_133865.1, forward strand.
TCATACTCATTTTCATGCATAAACTTTTAATTCATTGTAACTAAGGACAAATGACATTAGTTATCATCCTAGGTAGGATGATCAAATTTAAAATACTTAGATAGAGATGCATGATCCCCTAAGTTTAAGAATTTTTTTTACATATCACAAAAATCATAGGATGACTTGTATGTGTATTGAGATACTTTAGATATAAGTGAGATATTAGAATGATGAACAAGGCTCAAGATGTTGATTTGGTGCATCAATTTGAGCTAAGGTTCATCAAACCAAATGGATTTGGTATGACCAATCATGAGAAAACTATATGTGCAAGTTATACACATTTAGCTAATAGATTATAGTTAGAAATTGATTTTGAAAATGATTTCAAAAATATTTTGAAAAATTTTGGTAAAGTTTATTTGGAAATCACCATTAATTAAGTTGATACAAAGTTAAAGTAAAATATTAAAATTTTTAATGGTTTCTAACTTTGTACCATTCTTTAAAAATAAGATATATTTTTAAAAAAAAATTATTTTCTCAGATAATATTTTATTGGTGTAGGGAGCACCAAATAATCAAATCGATATTTTGATCATGGCAAAGAGTTTAAGTTAAGCTTGTAGTGTGTACTAACGAGCTGAAATGAATGTGCATGTAGTACAGAGAAGTTCGAGTTGAGATTAGACAAGGAAGTTCTAGCCTGGAAGACTGGACAAGGAAGTTCTAGTCAGGAGGAGTGCGTAGGAAGACTTGGTAGATCAAAGAACTAGGCAGGAAGTCTAAGCGAGTAAGTGGACCAAGCGATGGGTCAACAACGATCAAACATCGGAGGAAAGTCTTGGGGGTCAAGGATCAGATGTTGAGCAAAAGTCCAACGAAGTCTGGAGGACCGGATGGTTGGTAGAGGTAAACTCTTCTGAGAGGAGTAGGTGAGGACGTGTTTCCTAGAAGGGAACAGTAGACATCGGTCTAACCTATGATTTTACTAGAAACCTAAAAGTCAAGACTAGATAGTTGATAAACTATCAATTTCTTATTATATATGTTTTGCATTAACTCTGTGATACAGGAAATTGAGGGACTGGAACTTCAAGTTCTGAGTGCCCCTATTGAATTCGATTGATCGGACGATCCAGGCGCCCAGAAGGGATCTAGGCGCCCAGATATCAGCTGATCGGGCCAGCGAGATCGATGAAGTGGCGAGCTAGAAGTGGTCAAGACACCTCAGTTTCCAAGCGCCTGAAGATGGATAAGACGTGGCGGAGTCAAAGCTAACTTGACAATCTCTATGTTAGCATTCCAGGTGCCTGAAAGGGATACAAGCATCGGAAAATGTTAGGTCAGCGTCGAGAGTGGATCAACAAGACAATGTGGAGGCATCTGGAAAGAGTTCCAGGTGTCCGGATCAGGCTATAAAAGCAACTGTGAGGGGAAACCCTAGATCATCCATTAACGATAACTCAATGTCCATTCTGCGGACAACCGAAGCACCCGAGACGCTACCGTAATGCTAGAAAGCTGCATCGACATCTATGCAAACTTCCTACTTCATTGTTGGTAAAATTTAATACTTATTTTCGCCTATATTCTATACTTACATTATTAGGATGGTAAAAATTTACTGATCCTACATTCTTGTATAAAGGCGAAACTCTTTCTCGAAAGAGAAAGAGTTTTATAGTGGATTACTCATTGTAAACGGTCAAGGACCGTGAGTCTTGGAGTAGCAGTCAGTAGCTGTAAAAAAGTGAAAAAAAATACTTATTCGATTGTGTTATACTTATTCAATTTATTAATTTTGTATGATTATATCTTCCATTGTGTTATACTTATTCGATTTATGATGTTTTACAAAAATATGAAAATGTGACAAACATGCTATTCACCCTCTCTCCCCTTTAGCGCTCTTTCGATCCTACATATTTATAAGTAATGTCTATAAAAATTGATAATTTTTAAAAAATTATAGAATTAATTATGCCTATAAGAAATTGATAATTTTAAAAAATTATAGAATTAATTATGAATTTTTAAAATTTAATCTGAAATTAAAATTAAAAATTCAGCCACATTAATCGATTGGTATTAGTTACTAATCGATTGATGCATGTACCAATCGATTGGTAATTGATAGTTGCATTTTTGATTGAAATGAGTGTGTTTCAACCATTTAACCTCATTTTTAGGGTTTCTAACCATCCCTAACCCTCTGATATACTTTAAAAAGTGTTCAAAGAGGTTCTCTTGAAGGAAATATAAAAAAGGATGGTTAAAGGAGAAGAATGAGGATTATAGGAAAATGTTTAGATTCAAGGTTAAATCTATAACCTCATGACTTGAATTTTAGAATTTTCTAAAGGTTTAGAAACTCCACATTATTGTTGGTGCAATGATAGAAGTCAAAGTACGCTTTGAGGGAGAGGTTCACCTTAAAGACATAAATTGGATATAAAAGGGAGAGAATTGAGGATTGAAAAGAAGGATGATGGGTGTATGCTCAAGGTTGAGCATTGGAGACACTGGAAGGTAGGGAACATGCATTGTGAGTGGAAGTTAAGAATGGAATGGAAGATGAGTGAATCTTGAGATAAGATTTTTAATGTGTGCAAACGGGGGAGAATATAGGGTTTAAGTTAGGAAACTCTTATTCATGTTTTAGCATGAAAAGAAGAATGTAGGAGGAAATTGGGCTAATGAGTTAGTTTAATTTAAACATATTCTCAAAGATTAAAATGGGAGATTATTGGTGCAATCAACCTCGAGTCAAGGTTGATTAGGTTGATCAAGCTCAAGTTGACTCGAGTTGAATTTTGATATTTGATCAATATATTAGTTTGATGTCTAGTAGGTCATGGTTGACTGGATACTTGATGGAAGAGGAAAGTCTAAGTAGGTCAAGGTTGACTTGACACTTAGTGATCGGAAAGTCTAATGGAAACTTGACAAGAGGAAAGTCTAAGTAGGTCAAGATTGACCGGACACTTGATAATTGAAAGTCCAACAGAAAGTTAGAAAGAGGAAAGTCAAAGTGAGTCAATGCTAGCTGGACACTTGATGATCGGAAGTTCATTGGAAAGTTGGCAAGAGGAAAGTTCAAGTGGGTCAAGGTGGATCAGACACTTGGCATGAGATAGAAAGTCCAAGTCGATCATGGAGGACCGAACACTTGATGATGACGAAAGTCCTAACAGATCAAAGTTGACAGGATGTTTTGGGCAACAGAAAGTCCTAACAGATCATAGTATAGAGATCTTTTGTGAAAAATAATAGATAAATGCAGCGAAACAAAATCGATCCCTCCAAAGATCCATACAAATGTATTATATATGTTTGATCGAGTTGTCACCTTTATTGCTGAATAGAACAATCTCGGTAGCAATTTAATTCGGTAGATCTCAGCACGATCATAATGACCACGCCACTTCAGTATCTACATGAACATGTCCTTCGTTCATCGCACAAACTCAGCCTTCGGAGAAAAATTACCTTCGTTGTGCTAGTAACTTAAATGGTTTGGCCAAGAGGAGAAGAGGAGGAGACTAGAAGTTATTATCCACCAAATGCATAAAAAATAGCCTTTTGTACTCATCCAATGAATACAAAAGATCATCCAATGAATACCAATGAATATAAAGGGTCATCGAATGAACACAAAAGATTTTTTTTCTTTTGCTCTCATTTTCATCAATGCTTCATTAATCTCTATTAATGGACATTAATCCTCTTTAGTAGTTGAGTTTAATCCAATAAGTCTAATTCGGATTAGACTTAAACCTATAATCTTAGGGTCCATCATATTTTAGTCAAACTAAAATAAACTTATCTCCAAATCAGCATGTTCTTTATGTGTGACCCAGTAGGTTCTCATAACATTGGCAACCTATCTAAAATAACATTTTAGATATATAAGCAATGAGTAACATCTAGCAATGCTTCATTGCTACCCAAGTGATGAGAATGTCGAGATCCGACCTAACTTTTCTATGTCTATTATCTTGTATAACTTGGTCCTTCTATTCTCGATATCTAGATTGATCCATGAGGTATACACCATATCATCCCCTTATCAATCTTTGTGTTTCTTGATCACTAAGTAGTTCACTTAACCAAATGAGTTCAATATCTCATATTAACTTATTTAAGCATAACCAAGCATTTTAGTAGTCATACTTAATCAAGGGGCCCACAGATATCACTTCCGTCATATGGACGGGATAGATCTCATCAACATCACTCACATCTCTCGGTATAATTTATTACATACCTAGTGATAGACTTTATAGTCTATCTTATTACAGGTGACATTTGTTGATACTAAAGTACACAACTTCTTATATAGGGAACTTTTGTGACTTCTGGTCTAAGCACTATTTATACTAATAGTCATTATAAGAATGTTTATGACACTCATATAATGATCCATAAAACATTCTCATGGCGAGTTAATTCAATATATATTCTCTAATATATACTCATGTGCCAACTTGATATGTTATATTCATGACTTATGAGATTAAGTCATCAGTTGACCTACATGCTAGTCTCAACGTATTAATATTACCCTTGTATATTAAAACTTGATTAAGAATAGTTAAGAGTGGTATTCTATATATATCTATAGCCTCCCACTATCAATTCAATCAATTGATATGCTGTAAACTAGAACCTGCAAACCTAGAACATTATTAAACTTATTCATCTGGTACAGATCTGAAGTAAATATAATAACCATAAACTTTACCTTTTATTAATGAAATATGATACAAAAATTTCTTTGTTAATCATCTCATAATTGGCTCTAAGCCTAACACTAACACATAGAAGACTAGATGTTAGACAAAGAAAGTCCTGATAGGTTGAGGTTAATCAGATACCAAGCAAAATGTGAATTTAGCCATGAAAAAGCTGAAATTAGGGTTAGAAATTGATTGGTGGCACCAATCAATTAGCAAACCCTAAACCTGATATTCCAGATTTGCTATTGGGAATCGATTGGTGCAATCAACTAGTGTCAAGCAATCAATTGCTTGACTGTGTACAACGAACAAAAAGTCTTAGAATCGATTGACAGTTCGACTAGAGCTTCCAATCGATTGGTGCAATCAATTGGTTAACTAAAATAACTGTTTTACAAGTTTAAACGATCGTATCCAATGTGACAATCAATTTGTGAGTAAGACCAATTAATTGATAGGTGGATTGCAACTCGATGTCAATCCTAGAAAAGGGGGTTTCATATAGATGATGTTATATTTGAGAGGTGTCCTAAGACAATCATCTTATGATTATACTATTTATTGGATAAATAGTAATTTACTATTTGAGTGCACATTCTATATGTATTTGATTGGATCTTAAACTGATTTACTGAATGTCCGCAATATAATTCATAGCATGAGAGAATTTGTGATTGGATCACAACTCGTGAGTATCTCTATATGTACAATTATGAATATATTAAAATTATCCTTAGTCGATGAATTGATAAGCACAAACGTCATCAATTCTGTCGAGACTAGCACGTGTTAAACTTCTTGGCTTGCCAAACAACTCTTCTCGCTAGAGACATTAGATGTTGAGAGTTAAATGTGGATGCTGGTTAAAGATAACCAGTTCATTGGAGTGACTTGTGTTAAGACTTCATATGGTTTTATACATATGTCAATGAAGATCTCAGTGCACCTTAAGTATGAGTTTCCTTTGAATTACTGTATTCAAGTCACTTTGGTCATAGAGACTTATACTTTGACATCTTAAGCAAACATCTCCAAGGAGGTGTAGACTCGAGATGATTGAGTATAAGTTGAAGTGCTCGAAGGTGTTTGAATAGCTCACATAGGATTCACCGCTCTTTGTAAAAAGAGACGTATACCCTGCTGTCGCTTATTAAGATTGTTACTAAAAGTCTTTGGCTAAAACATTACATATTAAGAGTACGACACTCTTGGACACATATACAAGTAACTTGAATCCACAGGATAAAAAGCAAGCTTTGGCTAGATGTGACGTAGTTAGCCTAGTGGGGGCTGATACATATAGACTATGTTCTGAACCAAATAGGTATAAGACGGTGAAAGGAATGAGACACGTTTGATTAAAGCTGCTGAAGGGTTTAGAAATCATTCTGAAATCAATCTTTGATTTTTTGATCAATTAGGGATCATGATGTACTACTAGATGTCACTCATGATCGTTCCATAATTAATGGTTAATTACGGACGACCAACATAATCGAAAATCTATTAGGTCATACACATTACAAGTTCTCCGAAGAACTTAAAATGAGTTTGAGAATTGGATTCTCATATCGAGAGAAATAAAGTCTAGTTGGATCAGACAAAGGTAAAATAATAGAATTCGTCTTATGAAGATGAAATAAACAAAACTAATTTAGTTCAAATCGGAGGTGGTTTGGTTATTGAACCAAACTATTTGATGTTGAACTAAATTAAACTAACTTAGTTTGGTTCATAATAAAAATTATTTTGGTAAAATGGAAGAGATGAGAAGTTTTATCTTGTGAAGATGAAATAAATAAAACTAGTTTAGGTCAAATCCGGGGTCATTTAGTTATTGAATCAAGCGATTTAGTTTTGAACCAAACTGTTTGATTTGAACCAAATTTAAGTTAATCGACATACGAATTTTGGGTATTAAGTGGGGTTTTGATTTGAATCTAAACCCAATAACATGTTGTATGAGATATGACATGAGATGAGGAATGGACGGTTGAGATTGAAACTAGGTTTAACAACAACCATTCATTCATCTTAATCCAAAAACCCTAATTGCTAGACCAGTTCAAAATATGGGTTTAAAGGGAGGCCGCCAGTTGATAAAAGGGTTGGTACTGCAGCTTCTTAAAAGAATAGGATCACGCCCCCGGTTCATCATCTTCCCGAAGGAGACAACACCGGTTTCCTATCCACGCGAGGGCACTGCCAGAGCTACAAGTGCATCGCCTGCCAAGGGAGAAGGGAGCCAAAAACCCTAGCTCGGTCGCGTGGGAGAGGAGAAGACGCCGAACCCTAACTGCCTCTATTTGCGCCATCCGCTGAGCGTTGCATCGCCGTTCGTGAGGGTCGTCGGCCCTTGGTCCTCGCAAGTGCAGTCGGCCCCTCTTCTTCACGAGCGTCGTCCGTTGGAAAAATCCCAGCGCCGCTCAGGTTCTTCCTCTTCCCAATGGCGTAGCACTGCGTCTCTTCTCCCGAGTCTGGCAATGGTTGACCATGAGAGCAGAATCCCAGTGCCGTCCTCTTCCTCCCGATCTTCTCTGGCACCAGTCTCCCAACCATGGTAGTTTCCCGACCCTGAGCGTGATTCTCCTGAATTGTGCTCCTTCCTCGATGAGGATTTTCGGTAAGGAGTAAACATCGGCCAAAGGAGAGGAGAATTCAGTCGGTGTTGGACGTCGGCAACCTATCTTTTCTTGTGGGTAGGAACGAAGAAGAAAACCCCGATTGAAGCTCTTATGAAGAGCATCATTTTGTCGGAGTTATGGGAATAAGTTTTAGCCATCGAAAAGATTGGTCGGTCATTACTGACACAACCTCGGTTGTCTAACGACCATCTACAATCTTCTCGGAAGCTTGCGAAGCTTTTAGAGATTATTCCATCAATGTCGAAAAGGTTCTAATCATTTGCTCTAAATCAACGGTCAAAGGTTGACCATCGAAAACTACACAGGGAATACAATTTTCGATAATAGATAGAAAGCCTTGGAAAACGATCACGACAAACGTTGTTGCGTGTTTTTTGGAATCAAGTTTTCTCTCGAATCAATCGTTATCGATCATCGGCTAGTACCGAAGACGATGACGTGACTCGTGGCTTCGAAAGTCATTTAGACGAGAGCTTGGCGTGGATCACTAGTAGAGGCGAAACTTTAACAAAGACCGCTCAATTGATCCAACTTCGCTCAACGCCATTAATAAGGTACGCATAGAATATTTACTATTATGTAAAATTTTAATTTTCAGTTATGCCTTGTACTTATTATTTCCTCTATATGCATGCGTGTGTTGTAATAATTTTTTATTAATTATTATTTTATTTCTACTACGGACGTTTGTGAAATGTGTAAACACACGCATTGCACTGGAACGATTCCAATAGAGGAGACGACTCCGATTCTTAGAGATTTTAAGGCGAAGTGTTGTTGCATTTCCCGATCGACAAGATGTTATTCCAACAAATAAGAAAGCGTCCAAAGAAAGATCTCATTTGTAAAGTTATTTTTACTTTTATTTGTATTTATATTCATATTTCTTGTTGTATTATTGTGTTCTTGTAAGAACAAAGGTGTACAAGGCTTCTCCGCCTTTGGAAGGTGTTTAAAAAGGATGATTTCTTAGTGGAAAGAGATCATAGGAGTGGACCCTTTGAGTAGTCGTCTCAAAAAGGTGAATACCAAGTAAAATTAAGGTGTTGTACATATGACATCAAGGTTGATTCAATAATTCTACTGTGCAATCAAACGATAACCGAGAGATCAAGACGAGAAGCGATCGAAACTATTCATCCCCTGTAGCTCGCACGGGTCCTAACAAATTAGATGTAGGGGTAATGAATGCCATATTTTCCTCGTGGCACCGTTTTGGTGCACGATTTGAAATAGATGATTTAACGATGCATGATTTTTTAGGATTGACCTAGAGCCCAAGGCAACCCTAACATAAGTCTGTCTCTGCCATTGACTCAATAGCAGATGGTGGCAAGAAAAGGGAATATAACAAAGCACATTAATACCAATTTTAAAAGTGAAACTATAAAGGCATGTTACGAGCAATTCATAATAAAAAAGATTGAAAACTGAAATCTAACTGAACATGGTGCTTGAATTTTGATTTCGCCACCTCAAACGAACAACTTGGATCAGCTGACAGATGAGGCAACCAAACCAATGGAGCAGCCTACGCTAATATAGGCAGTATTTGGTTCAAACATTGCGTTGAATACCTTCTCTGTGTTCTTGTATAGAGAACCTACAAATTACAGTAGATTCTACTATTCTTTATTTGGAAACAATAGTACCAACAACCAACATCCATGGGAGGGGAGAGGAGAAAGATGAATAGTGTTGCAGCGTTGGTTGAGATTGACGAGTGAGAGAAGCACGTCGCAGAAGAGGCTGCACAGGCAGCACCTACAACAACTTGTCTTTAGTAACTACTCATAGTGGTGTGCACAACCTCCAGGCGAACGTGATCGACGACAACGATAGTTACAACAAAAACACCAAAGGAAATATGATACTAAAGCATGCTATTAGTTAATCCAAGAGCACAAACCCAAAGGAAGTGAAGCGGGAAAAAGAAAAACAGTCACGCCAGAAGAGACAAACTCGAACTGGAATTTGATGTCAGCCATCACAACCAGAAACAACATAAATCAGAGGAAAAACTTACCAATGATTGACAAATACACCATAGAAAATATGATACTAAAATAACCTATCAATTAATCCAATGACATAAACCCAAAGGAAATGAAGAGAGGAAAAGAAAAACAATCACTACAGAATATCCAAACTTGAAATGGAATTTGATGTCAACCATCTCAACCAAAAACGACATAAATCTGAGGAAAAACTTACCAATAACAAACACAAGGTTAAGTCATTCCTGTAGGGCTAAGGAAACCCATCCGTGACCACCACATCTACAAAACAAAACACTAAAGACCCTTCTACAACCTATCAATTAATCTAGTAGCACAAACCCAAAGGAAATGAAGAGGGAAAAAGAAAAACAATCGCACTAGAAGATCCAAATTCAAAATGGAATTTGATGTTGACCGTCTCAACCAAAAACGACGTAAATTAGAGGGAAAACTTACCAACAACCACCCCAAGGTTAAGTCATTCCTGTAGGGCTAAGGAAACCCACCCATGACCACCACATCTACAAAACAAAACACTAAAGATCCTTCGACCGAAGTCTGAGAGATGCACCTTTTCTCCATTTGAGAGTCGAGGAGAAGATCTATGTCACGACCATGGACCCTCACTCAGAGGCTAGGAGATCAAAGTGGTAGCGTGGGAGAACCAGTGGATTTCTCTATGAGGGTGAGGAGGAGAAAATGGCAGAGTGTAGGGATCAGAAACCCACATATCAAGTCCCTCTCCTTCATCGCCAGTGCGTGATCACATCTTTTCCCTTTTCTTTTGTATTCTTATATTCCTCAATATCTTTCACTCTATTCATATAGATGCATCAAAATGATGTAGCGACAGAAATCTTATTATGATGGTGTAGTAGTAGAATTCCACCTCGCACCAAAGAGCTATGACGTTGAAGTTTTCTTCTTGTGGCTAACTCTGTGAAAAATAATACGTATCAAAGGGTTCGTCAGGAGTTGCCTCAATGAGGTTCCTCCAATGGCTTAGTCATCATGGAGCCCCATATAATATAATAGAAAGAAGAAACAATTAAATAAAAGTATATGATATTCGATAATAGACAACCCTCCTCCCCTTATCTTATAGGGAGAGAAGGCCAAGGGACATAGCTCATAGAGAGAAACCCATGGGATGCACCTCACTAAAGGATGTCATTATAATCATCGTATCCTTTCACGTTATGATAACTGTCATGTCTCTTCAGATTATGATAACTGTTGTGCCCCTTCACATGTTAGGAGATTGAAAGGTCGAACAAACGACAAGTTGAGAGGTTGGGAAGTAGGACGAGATCGGCAGGTCTAGGGGTTGGACTAACGACAAATTGGTATGTCAGGAAGTAGGACTAGCTTAGTAAGTTGCGAGGTCAGACCAATGACAAGTCAGGAGGTCGAGAAGTCGAACCAGCTTGATAGGTCGCGAAGTCGACATGTTGGCTCGATACGTCAGACCAATTTGCCTGGTAGGTTGCATATTGATGATTTTACATTGACCGAGTCATGAATTCGCCACATGACCCTTGCATATTTTCGTTGATCTGATCCTAAATATGTCATATGCCCCTTGTAAATCTATGTTGATCGAGTCCTGAATCAGTCACACGACCCTTGTTGTCTTTACCACATCATTACCAAACACCTTTTTTTTTTCCTTAAATTTTAAAACTCTACTTATTAATAGATGAAAAACTCTAAAATCTCTCTTATATTAAAAATATAAAAGATAAGTAATTGATAGTCACAATCCATAGTGATTTTTTTTACACAATCATGTCGATATCATACAGCTCAATATATTTGTAACTATACCATTGTGGCCTACCACTATATCTTCTTTCTTTAGAATAATCTTATTGTCTTTAGAATAAAGTAGGACATCATATCAATATCAAGAACATTGTAAAAGAATACGGATAGGATCACAAATTCACAAATTCTAATTGCATAATTGAAAGCTAAATGATGGTGTGGATTTCAATCATTTCAATCTTTGTCATATTTCTTTTCCATCTTACTTTAATATTTTGTATAAATTCCATGCATTTGATATTAGTAACAAATTTCTTTTGAGTCTCAATTAATTTTAATTACATTAATCAAAATTCCAAAATCATCCAAATAAGCAAAAATATGATAAATAATTAATTTAATATATAAAAACAAAAATATTATATATTATTTTTCACTAAAATCTCTACGATGATGACAATACAATTATGTGAGCCCCACCTATTTGTCAATCTATTTTTAAAATAATTTTATTTGATTATCAATCATGTCTCCGTAATAATTAGCATATCACGTGCAACCCATGCTCCCTTCGGTGTGGACCAAACCAGGGGCATGATCGTACTTTTCCAAGATTCAGGATCGGGTGCACATTCGCGTGAACGAATAGGGACCGTATCGTAATTAAAATAAATAGATGTGGTATTTTAGTTTCATTTTCCTTGCAAGTCCACACTGCTGCTGCCAGCTGTACTACTATTATGGGTTAACAAGCAATCTAATACCAAAATTACCCTTACTAGAGCCGCTAAATCCCCTAGCCGTCCCCGGTTGCTTCGGGTTCCCTGCTCTTCGCTCGCACACTGTCTACGGCGGACTTGTGGGATCCTGAAATGGAGGCGAACACTGAGCTCGTTTCTGGAGATCTCAGCTGCCGAACGGCCGAGGGTAGTCCGCCGGTTCCCGAGCTTCGATCCGAGTGCTCCGGCGCCGGAAACGATGGCGGGACGCGCGAGGAGAGGACTGGGGTTGTGGAGAAGCCGGATCCTGGGCCGTCTTCTCTGTCTGGATTGAACGGGGCGAGGTACAAGTCGATGTCTCCGGCTCGGCTTCCGATCGTGCGTTCCCCTTGCGTTACAATTCCTCCCGGATTTAGTCCCTCCTCACTGCTTGAATCCCCTGTTCTCATCACTAACAGGATGGTGCGAGATCGTTTCACTTTCACTTTCCTTTTATTTTACTTTACCTTCTACTTTTTTTTTTCTTTCCATTTCATGTTTCGATTTTGCGTCCTTTCTGATAGTCTTGATGGGTGGGGTTCAAATTTTCAGTCTTTAAGTTTTGTGTTCGGCAAGAGGAAGCATGTCCTTCCATGAGATTTGAATAGTTACCGATTAAGCATACCACTGCGTCAGTGCATGACAGAAAAACTCACACCTCAATCATAAACAAAATTTCCACTCATGAATGCCTACGAGAATAAAATGTATTTTTTGTGCCTTTTAGATTAGTAAAAGTGGCTCAGTATGATATTCTGCCTTTCAATAGCTTTTAACTAGTTCGAACTGATTAATCTGATCTAGACGTTATTGTCTTTAGTGCCTCGAGAGGCTTCTCTTTTCTTTACTTTTTGAAATAATTTATGTTGAAAGCAATGTTTGGTGGAATCCCATTGTCCATAATTTTTAAACTGATTCTTTCTTGCCTCATTCCCTTCTGTTTCGTCACTTTATATAATTCAAATATCCCAGTACTCGGTTCGGCGTTGTGCTTGATTGGGAACCTCTCCTTCTATTAAATGCCTCCACATGATGCCTTTCTCATAAACTGGTAGGTTTAGAACCAATATTTTGTGACTCCTTGTTTCTTCATACTTGTATGAGATTTTTCTTAAACAGCAGATGATTATGATACAGAGTTGAAAAGCTAGAATGTATCTGTAACTCCTGAAAATTTCTAATTGAGGAATCAATTGGAAAACAGTCATTTGGGCTGTTGTGCGTGTCAGTTAGAAATCATGTTACTTATAAAGTAGTCTTTAGGCTGCTTTATTGTGATGGATTCAAAATGGAAGAAGGCATTTGAAAACTAGTAAGAATTTGGACAAAGAAACAAGCAAAACTGGTATGCACTTAAGCCTTTAACGTTTGCCATTTTTCTTAAACACCAAAGAAGTTTCCAAATCAAGTAAGATGGTCTAAACTGTTTGTGTTGCGTTGCTTCCATTGGGTGGTGAGTTATTCATACAATGTGCCATTTTTTTCTTGATAGAAGTTTGCCCATACTAACATAAAAAATTGTTTTGTGGTTATTACAATCCTGACCTTAAAGTATTTTAGTCTGATATAATTTTTTCAGCAACTTTTCTACTTTTTTTTTTCTAAAAAAACTGTTTGGATATCATATATGACATGCTATTAAACTGAGTTCTGTGAATGTAGGATGGTAGTTCAATCACGTATGACTTGGATGACTTGGATTTCATCTACTTGCTTGGGTTTCATCAATTAGTTGGTTATCCTTAAATCATAAAGATAAAAATATTTTTGTTGCTGTTTGTACACAGTGCCTCCTTACTCAAAATGTTACTTTGTTTTATGTGGCTTCTGGAATAAAAAGTTTTGAATTTCTATCCGTTGATACCACAGTTGATAAAGGATTTGTAGATAAATAAAGCTTGAGCCTTTTGTATTTCTTAGTAGTGTAAGACATGTATGTTTCAATCATATGAATAGGGAGATAATGGTTTGTTTACCTTGGTAATCCCCTTTCTGCAGGCTGAGCCTTCTCCAACTACAGGAACCTTCAATATGCCCTCTATATTGGGTAAAAATGCTCATTTAGGCACATCAATGTCTCCAATAGATATTTCAAACCTCAGTTCAAGTGATGAAGGGAATTCCAGAGCTTTTGAGTTTAAACCCCATGTCAAAGCATCTTACAATATCAGCTCATCTTCATTGAGACCTTTGGTAATTTCCATTTGTTTATATGTAAGGTAGATAATTTGTAGAGCTGTACATGTACATAATCATGAAACTGTATATTTATGTTTTGTGTGATATTAATAAAGATTTTAATCATCAAATAATACAAATCTCAAACTTTTTTTATGCTTTATTTATTTAAGGAACTATGTTTCGAGATCAATAAAGTGTAATTTTGCCTTTTGGATTTGGAATAGAAACATTAAATCTTTTCAAAATTATCAGGCATTGGTAATCAAAATTGGAGAAGTTAAAACATTAAATCTTTGCAAAATTGTTAGGCATTTCTAAATAAAATTGGAATAGTGAAACATTAGGTCTTCGTAAGATTACTAGGCATTGGTAAATATTTTCCCTTTACTTTAAGTTAATTAAAGAGTTACCTATCAGAGTTAATTAGATCTAGGCTTGTGGTCATAGTTCTTAAGAACTAAAAAAATTATCCAACTTATAACATTAGTTATATGCTAAATTGTATCGGAATATTTCTCGATATTTAGGCAAGTAATCTTATTTCTTGCAATAACTAATTTACTCTTACAAACAATTTGTTGTTTAAGTTATTAGTGCAACTAGTAGGCTCATTGCATATAGATAAGAAATATTACAAATTTATTTTGAAATAGTTTAATGCCTATCAAAATTCAGCTCCCGTGTTTGGTTCTAGAATTTAGTTTGAAATTAGCATTGACTGAGTGATAAATTCATAGAATATTTGAAAAGACAAACTTTACAACTTAAGGTTTCAAACTAAGAAAAATGAAAATTCTTATATGATAAGTAACTTGAAAAATAACAAAAAAAAAAATGAAAAGACTAAAGGTTAGTTGAGTTGGTTGGAAAGAAAATCTCTAAAGGTAACTTAGCTCAATTATCTAGCTCTAAAGATTGATGAAGTTATTGTTCAAGGGATAAAAATTTCAAGTGGTTCATCATGTTTTCGGGGGGGGGGGGGGGGGGGGGGGGGGGGGGGGGGGGGGGGGGGGGGGGGGGGGGGGGGGGGTAAACTTGTTGGGCAATAAACATATAAATTCCACTTCTAAACTAGTTGAATTAATTAAAGTTATGATTAGTAAAGGAAGATCAAAGAAATTCTAAACATAATTGAAGCTTATGTAATTAACCTAGGCATTATTAGTGTAGTCTTTCATAGAACTTTGATTGTAGAGGCCAGGATTCAAGCCATACAGTTGGGATATATGGTCTTGTAAGACTCCTGCTTAATTTTTGTTAAAAAAATTTAAATAAGTTCAAAGTTGATTAGAGCATATATCTTTTACTGCAATGCTATCCCAATTGTAACTATGGAGAATATTTAAGCAATACATGTTAGAACCGATGAAATCAAAATATCTCCACAATGACATAATATTGTTCATTTTGGGCCTAAACCCTCATGGTTTTGTTCTTAGGCTCAACCCAAAAGGTCTCATTCCAATGGATATCTTTCATCCTTTTAAACCTATGATCTTTTTCATGTGTTTTAGATGTGAGACTATGTTTGCACCCTTTTAACCTGTGTCTTAAACAAAGCACCATCTTTCCTGTCTGGTCCTTTTGATCCAGACACTGGGTCCAGCACCTACTAGGACTTCTTGTCTAGCAGCCCTTGGTCTACCCGACCTACTAGGACTTCTTGTCTAACCGCAACTATGATTAGATCTTGATCCAGACACGGGAGCACTCACTTCCTTTGTTTGGATCATCTTTTGGCTGTTAGTCTGGTGAAGAGCGACCTCACTCTGATACCAATTGTTAGAACCGATGAAATCAAAATATCTCCACAATGGCATGATATTGTCCACTTTGGGCCTAAGCCCTCATGGCTTTGTTCTTGGGCTCTCCTCAAAAGGTCTCATGCCAATAGAGATATCTTATATCCTTTTTAAATCCATGATCTTTTTCATGTTTTAGATGTGGGACTATGTTTGCATCCTTGCAACCCAATAATACAAATGGACATCACATGCCTAGCTTTGTTTAATTGTGAGGAACTTATATGTGGGAAGCCTTGCACCTGAGTTGTAAGTTATAATTTCCTGAATGTGCCGCATCCTAATATGCTAGAATTTCCCTGTGCTTGCTCTTTTGTCTGTTTAATTTTTATGAATTTAGATTTAATATGCTCATCAGTTGTTTTGCAATTATATTCTATTCCATTTAATGTCAAGTTCATTGGCTAATCCTGAAAGGGCATTGCAGATTTCAAGTCAATCTCTAGGTCAGTCTGGATTTCCCTCAAAAAATGAGTCAGCTCAACTAGTCGGTGCTTCAACTTCTGCTATTGAAGCGTCCACATCAGCAGCTTGTCCACCAGTTAAAACAGATTTTACTGAGACTCAACAGGCAAAATGGTCAGATCAAAGTGCAGATATATCACACTCTGATATGAATGAACCTATAATTGAAAAATCTGCAGAAGATGGTTATAACTGGCGAAAGTATGGTCAGAAACATGTTAAAGGAAGTGAATATCCTCGGAGTTACTACAAATGCACACATCCTAATTGCCAAATGAAGAAGCAGATAGAACGTTCTCATGATGGGAAAATTACTGAAATAATATATAGAGGTCAACATGATCATCCTAAACCTCAGATTAACCGTCGTTCAGCAATCGGTTCAATGTCCAACCAAGAAGAAGAAAATTCTCCTATTTTTTATTCTTTAGTGGCCGATGAAGGTAAGAGTATTTTATAAGTGAATAATGTTGCACGTTTTGAAAATTTTTAAATATTCTTTCATCTGAAGCCTGTCATTTTTCAGATAAGTCAGAAAATGTGCTTTGCCAGATATCTCAACAGGTGGATCCTAATGGTGCTAGTGAAATGTCTCCAGCATCAATCAGTGAACACGATGTCAAAATTGGTGGTGGGCAATCTAATAATTGTGACGAGATAGTTGGAGATGGTGATCCTGAGTCCAAGCGCAGGTGCCCTCTTTAATTGATGAATCCCAAAGTTAATTGTATGTTGCAATTTTATGAACCAATAGTTTGATGTTGCAATGTCTATAAGCAGGAAAATGGAAAGTGCTTATGTTGATTCTGCTTCGATTGGCAAACTGAACCGTGAACCACGTGTCGTAGTACAAACCGTTAGTGAAGTTGATATCTTAGATGATGGATACCGTTGGCGGAAATATGGTCAGAAAGTAGTTAAGGGAAATCCTAATCCAAGGTAGTTTAATATTTCTATGGTACACTATGCTCCTTTTGATCTGTTGTCACTTCTAGTTTATATTTGTTTTATTTGCCCTGTGACATAGGATTTTTTTCATGTTCAAATGGAAATTTGGGAATGATTTCAGAGATCATTTTAAGTAGTGTATCATAGTATTATTATTCCTCGGAATGTTTGACTGTTTTATGTTATTCTTTTTATTTTTATTACAGGTAGCTATTGATAGAATACCATGGTTATGGTCAAGGTTTAGGTATTAGCTAGTATTACTCCATTACTTTCGTGGACTTATTACAGTATGGTTTATCTGCATGCATGCCTAGGATATAAATTAGCAGCTAGTATTCTTTGAAAAAAATGATTTGAGGCTAGATGATCAATCTTTAGTTTATCATCTTCCAAATATGAGTGGAGGCTGTCTTTCATGAAGGAATAAGGGAAAGCAATATGGGTAAGGAAAGTGTGGGTAGGGCACACTTTTCCCTTCACTTCCTTGGGGGGAACACAGGGTTAGAAATAAACCACTTGGGAAATATTTTCTCAGTTATGACCAACATTGCTTCTGCTGAAGTTGGGGGACAAGTCTGATTTGAGCAAAATGCGGCTGTTTAACTAACAAGAAAAATTCAAAATCAATTTTATTTTGTTTATCTTATTTTATTTTATTTATGTTTAATTCAATTTTATAAAGAAAAGAATCCGTCCTATTTCTATCAGGGAAACACAAATGAGGAATTTTGTGATCCCCTCCCCATTGACTACTTTCTCTCTCTTTTCCACTTTTCTTCCCTGCTACAAACACAGTCGAAATTGTTAAACTGCTATACATGCAATTCTGCGAAATATTGACAGATAGTCAAATCAGATGAAGCTTTGTTATCGTTAGTGAAACTAACATATTTTTCTTCAAAGAATTTGTTAAATTGATTAATTCTGAAATTAACAAATGAAAACTATCTGAAAGATTACTCTAGCTCACTCTTTTCTCCTTTGCACTTCACTGCTTGTCTGTTTATCATTTACTTTGTATCATCTGACGTTTCATGTATCTGGGCATTCCCTTGCTGAGTCATAGTTCTGGCATGTGTGTTAAAAAGTCATAAAACATGCTGAGTCATGCTGTCCATATAACTCCTGCCCAAGTTGACTTCTATCTTGTGCTGGGCATACTTATATGAAATTCAGAAGGGAATGAATCTGTTGTCTAGAAAAGTGCTGGCAATCTTGTGTCACACAACATGAATCTTGTTGCAACATGTTTTCTTTGTTGCTACTATCCGTCCAATGTGTGCATTTAGCAGAGTAGGAGGTTTCAGTATCATTGGCATGAGGGACCTTTGTGCTAACTTGGTATCTGTAATTATAATCAATGTCCATTAAGTTACAACATATCTTCGTAAGTCAGTGACTTGGATTCTATTATGTTTTCACTAATCGTCCAAAGAAATCAATCTCTGATTTTGAAGACAGTAGTATATATATTTTTTACTATTATATAACTGTATTGGTTATCATGATGATGGTATTTTTTAATTGCTGATTTTGTATCATCCTATTACTTGAAAATTTTAGCTGTTTTACAGTTGCTTTCTTCTTACAAATTGTTGGACTATGAAACCTGGATCTTCGAAGTTACTAGAAATTGTCATTTCAGTTCTAAGTTCTTCACTATCTCTCTCTTTTTTTTTTAACCTTATTCCTTTATCTTGCAGGAGTTACTACAAGTGCACCAATGTTGGTTGCCCTGTCAGGAAACATGTCGAGAGGGCATCACATGATCCAAAAGCTGTAATTACAACATATGAAGGAAAACACAATCATGATGTACCTGCTGCAAGGCTAAGTAACCAGGATGCATCCATGCCATCAGATACAAATGATGACAGTTCTATGAGTACTCTGCCTAGGAACTGCAGTACCAGAACTCCTGTTATCAGCCTGGATCTCGGTGTTGGGATCATTCCATGTTTAGGTAACATCACAAATGGAGAACATCAGTTTTTAGAAATAGAACAGAAGGGTGGGGCAACGCAAGCTACCTCTTTGTATCATGACACTTTGCAACCTAGAATCTCTGAGTCTGGAGAAAATACTGACAACAGATTTACATTTAAGGCAAATCCTATAAATCCATCAAATATGTATTACACTACTCCAGACAATTTGGTGATGGGTCCATGACAAATACACGGAACCATGTTAGCAAGGTTTAAAGCAAAAAACAAGAGTTAAACCCTGGCGAACCAAACTCTACTGTAAGTTGTTTATGTTGTTTCTTATCGGCCAATGTTGTAGCCTACATGTAATATTATTTAATTCTCTTTCATGGATCATCACACTTTCTCTTGCCTCCTGATCTTGTAAGCATGTTTGGATGTATAACTCTTTCTACAAAAGGACTTGTAGAACTCATAAAGAAGATCCATTGCTAGAAGGAACCCACAAAAGAATAATCTCAGGCGTAAGACCCATTGGTAGTACTGGTTAGAAGATATAAAGGGTTGCGGTAATACTTATAGAAAGGTATAAAGGTAGTGATAGTAGATATCCTCGTAGAAAGATATAAATAAGAAGGGGGATCCATCATGAAATGAGACCAAAATTCAGGGAATGGTGATTGTTTTCCATTGTTATTTACCCTATAACAAGGCCAAAATTGGAATAGGATGGTGATTATTTTTCTTGTTATTAACCCTGTTCCATACACTTCATTTGGATGAACATGTCCAAAGAAGAAAAAAAATGGATTTGTTCACTATTCATTCCGAAATTCATACTGTTTTCAGGAGAACAATTATAGTTGACTGTATAAAAAGCATTTTGAGAAAATTAGACCCTTTTGTGACAAAATTAGACTTGTTGCTTAAAATTTTGAGACATGTTTACAGGGTGTGTCACAATTTGCCGTCATCATACATTGTACATGCTTGTATCTTGAGAGATAGATTTGAGGATTCAAATTTATTTGAGTTGTTTTTAGCCTAGCCAGATTAAGATCCAGTTATGCTTGGCTTCACCTGATTAAGATGCTCAACCTAGATTGATTAGGATCTGGTTATGCTCAATGTAGCTCTATTAGAATCGAGTCGGGTGAAGCCTAATATAGTCATGTCTATTGGGCGTGTTAGGCGGACATATTTCTCAACTTGAATGCCTTTCCCATGACTCAAATGCAACATGTCAAGCACAACATAGGGTTGGATTGAGCACAGCCTAAGGCCAAAATGACTCATTTAATATTTCTAATTCCTTTTAAGGAAAAATACACTTGTATCCTTAAAAAAATTTAAAATCATATTAAATTAGTGATAAATTCGTTTGGAAACTACTTGATAAATCAAACTTAGCACGAATCATGGCATGACCAATCAACCCCTCTATATAAATCCAAATCCCCTTGAAAAATACCTATATCTTACTTTAGGACAGAAACAGTCTTTTCCAGATTTTTTGTTTTAAAAAATTCTCCTCTCATTGACTTGTTAGCAGAATGTTGTGATAAAGCATGGAACTGAATCAAGAGAAGATGTTGATCTTGAGCTCACAGACTATACATGAATAAATTTAAACTGTCATAAATACTAGCAGAGACAAGTGGCTGTAGAAAAACGAACTCTAACACTTTTAATGATTGGGGACCATAAATTAAATGACCAGAGTCTGCCATGGGCCAGAAACTTTTGGATCCACCATTGCCACCTTAGCACCTAATCATGTAACACTTTTTAACTTCAATGTTGCTTTTAAAGATGAGCACATGATGCTTAAGATTGGAAAATGACAAATAGCTCCTTAACAACTACTTTGTCATTTTAAGTGGAGTATGACTCACCTGTCTTGATCAAACTAGAAAGATGTGGGATGTTCTTTTGTTTCTTCCTTTCTTTTTGAATGGAGTGTGGGAACCTAGTGATCTAATAAATTAAATTTAGCCTTACTGTAGTTTTATCATTTACTTGTAGAATTTGCAGAAAGCACAAAAACTGATACATATGTGATTTTGCCTTACGCAATTGCTCTTTTTAGCTGTTATCCAAGAATCTCTGAAGTAGACACATGTTGGTAGGACCATTCAGCAAGCTCCCTTGTCACTGGGCAGGAAGACTTGAAATTGTCATTCTTCAGAAACCACCTTAATAATACATGTCTTTTGGCCTGTAGCTTTTTGTCAGTAAGCTTTGAGTGCTCGAGTCTTCTGGCACCGATAGCTGCTTGACAAGTATGACAGATTCCTTATTAAGAACAGAGAAAAAAAAAATCAACTGCTACGGTATCCATTTACTTATGACAGTTAAATGTGATAACAAAGTTACTGTCACAGTTGTAAATGCCTACAAACAATGTTTTAAATGCATTTGTGACAGTGTTACGATGGCTTCTTGAGCTGCTCAAACTGCTCAAAGGATGTGCAAGTGCAACAGAGCCTTCAACGATAATTCTTGTGGCAACAATCTCACTATCACAAGTTCTGCAATGGTGTTTGAAGCATCTGCCACAGCACAAGTGCTCCAGAAAAGCCCTGCTTTCTATTGCCATGAATGATTTAAGATAGGATAAATAAGACAACTGCAGTTCTCATGGCTCGTGTGATCTGGTAAAAGACATTCATAACATCCAAAAAAATTCGTGAACTCTAAAGACTTGCAGCAACAGCCGCATCA